>NW_004567124.1:3863932-3886049 GCF_000260355.1 Condylura cristata
GGAAGGCAGAATTCTCACTTTTCTGTCTCCCCCCTCCCCCGCTTTCTGTCTTTTATCATTTGGCTTGTATGAACATACTCACTCATCAAAAAATTTGTAAAGGAACAATCCCCACAAGCCCTCACGACACATACACACTCACCAACATGACGATGTCACCACTCTCCTCGCTTAAAACCCGTCAGCCATCCTGCTGCTGTTAGGCTGAACAATCTCATGTCAAGATGGCGTCTCAGTGGGACAACCACAGAGCCCTTTTGTATTGCTCCACAGGGCCCTTTTGAGATCCAAAGGCAGTGCTGTGGAGGGATGCCAGGACCAGGGTCCCTTACAAGGCCAGGCACGATCTGGCCTGCTGCCCTCTCCAGGCTCACCTCTTACCTTGCTGCCTAAGGGCCCTCACCCCAGCCTGCTCCAGCCCCCTTCGGTTTATTCTGCCAGCTGTCCTGAGTTTCCCTTTTTCAGCATTTACATATTTTACCAGCTCTAACATGTACATCCCCTGCCCTCCCCCCCCCCGCCACTCATGCACATTTACACATCTGAAATTTAAGTGGCTCTTACAATGCGCATCATGTCACAATTTGACACACACCATCTTTCTTAGCAAAGTAGAAATGAATGGTGCCTCTTAAGGAGAGGGCATTTTACGGGGGCAACGGGCTGCCAGACTGCACTGCAACAGCCCAGGCCCCACCTCTTCCCACTAACCAGGGTGACTCTGAGGTGGTGACCATGAGTTATTTGAATGCCCAGTGGCGCTCACTGGAAAACAGAAGGTACACAATAAATACTTGTTTTCTTTTGAGAATGCATAAATACAAGCATACAGTTTTACCAACTTTTCTGAAAACACCTCATGTAGTTCTCTGCTTAGTCCCCACAGCTTAATTAGCTACTCAAGACTTGCAATGAAACAGAAAAATTCAGGAAGAAAATGGCTAGGGTAGGAGAATTACTCTTGAACACTTTCCTCCTGAACATGTCTGGTTTTCATTCTTTGGCTCTCCAATACCCAAACTTGTTGAAGGAAAATTTAATTCCATATAAAGTACATTTTTATGTTTCTAACAACAGGACTTAAAGTCTACAAAGTCTACAAAACAAGTATTGTTCATATTTCCTTTTTTTTACCCTGAAGTTTCTGTCATACCTTTGACTGGTTCGAAGTAACAAAATGCAAAAACCACATTTATTCATTCAACAAATATCTGGAAGTCCCCATGATCTGCCTGCATCACATGAAACATTCTATGATGAAGAAGTCAAGACAGCACACACAAATCAAAACATAGCATGTCAGAGTGGTGAATATAATGATAGTAACATGAGAATGTGGCATTTTATTACAGCTGTGGCCCCTCAAGCTTTTCAAACCGTAACAACCACCAGGAAGCTCATTAAAAACACGGGCCCACGGGCCACTGAATCAAGATTTAGTGGGGAGAACAAGAGCAAAATTCCGTTATGGAGTGCTCCAGCTGACCGTTGTGATCCCGGAGGTCTGGGCTGTCTTAGGGGTTTTGAACTTCAGCTGTGTAGTAGGATCACAGAAGACCTTCTAAAGCACATGATGTCACTCCTTCGCACTAGGCTCTGATACAATCCATCTCTCCTGCATTTTTCTACTTACAAGTTTGCCAGGTAGTGCCAGTAAGCAACCAGGTGACCACAGAGAGCTACGCTGTCTCAGAAGTGGGTGGAGATCAAAATTAAGAATTGGGTGCCCTCCAGCCTATACAACCCTACTCAGGAATTAGGCTCTGGCATACACTGCTTGTATCCAAGAGGAACTGTCTTCAGATTTACACCCAGAGATAGACTGACAGTTCACTCAAGATCTACATCTTTTGCAACTTGCACCTGATTGTCCACTTTTGCCTAGGTCTCCCTTGGACGTGCATCCTGTACAAAGCTGAGCCCAGAGGCCAGCTCTGCTCCCCACTGCAGCTGTGGCTGGCCTCTGCTGCTCTGTGCACTGACAGCCGGGACACCCTGCAGCAGCACCTCAGCCACCCAGCACAAGTTACTCACAACTAGCAATTTCTCTGGGAAGTCCTCAGTGTAAAATTTCCATTAGTAGCTTCATTCTGAAATCCCATCAGGTCGACCAGATGCTGTGCCAGGAACTCACCATGCAAACACCCTCACAGCTCCCCCTTCAAAGAAGAAAATGTTTATCTCCTCCATCTCAAAATTTCTAGAAGCACCTGGCCTCTGAGGGAAATTGAAGAGTGAGAAGAGAAAATTGCAGTCTCTGGAGTGAGGCACACAGCTCTGCTTTTCCTATGACTAGCCTTGGGGTCAGCAGCCCTGACGGAAGAGAAGACCCCTGCCACCCCCCTCTCCCGCTGCTTTGTCTCAGCTGGAGCTGTGTGGCTCCTGTGAGCCTCAGTTTCTCCAACTGTCTGGAGCAAGAGTAAAGGCAAGAAATGGGAGGCTGGCACATAGTAGGCAGCCATGATTGCTCTCACCCCTTCTGCCTGCTGGTGTTTTGCTTCTAGAGAATTGATTGTGTCAGAGCTTTTTCATGTCATTGCTCAATGAGCTGGAAACAGCAGCCCTGCTGATTAGAATGCTGGTTTGCAGAGAACTGAGTGGTAGTGTTGACATTTGCAGAAAGCTTTCTTGCTAAACTTTAAACACTTTGCAGAACTAATCCTGCTGGCATTGCCTGTTAGTGATATTTTTGTGGCTATGACAGACACACCGAGTTCAATCAGACACCCAGGGAAAGGGCAGGATAATTGGTTTCCTTTAGGGTTCTGGCAAAGTTAGGTGGACACCATATCCATTTTCACATGAAGGGAACTAACGGGTATTGGGCATCACCTGTGTACATGGCAGGGGCTCAATAAATGTTGACAAGTCGAATAACGTGAAGCAACCAGTGGATGAATTACATAGGCTGGAATGAACTGTGCATTTTTAGTCTGTGCTGTTTGTTTTGTTATGTACAAAAAGATAATTTCAATACTGAAGTATTTATTTGAACTCGGGAGTGCATCAGGCCCTGTGCTAAATTCTGTACTAAGCTGCACCCTAAACAAAACAGACAAGGTCTCTGCCTTCCGAGGCGTATGACTGCAAAGAAGGTGACAGAAGAAACGGAAGTAGTTACCTGTCTCAGTGAGCTCGGGCTGCCGTAACAAGATGTCATAGATCTAGAAGCTTAGAAATAGACACTGATGTTCTCAGTTATGGATGCCGGGAGCTGGAGACCTGAGTCCTGCTTGGTTCTAAGGAGAATGCTCTCTGGCTCACTATGCTACACACAGCCTTTCCTCCCTGCATCGTGGAGAGCCTCTTGCTTTTTCTTACAAGGAAGCTTAAAAGGGCTTAACCCATGACCTCATTCAACTTTAATGGTTTCTTTATTCTAAATAAAGCCACATTTGGGGTTGTCCGAACATTAGCCTGCAATGGAACAAATCCCATTATGGAGAAAGCCCTGGAGGCTCCTAACCCAACCTGAAGGGCATCTGGGAAGGGGGCAGTCAAGTGAGGTCGCTGGCAGGTCAGGTGGAGGAGAGCCAGCAGGTGGAGGGGATGAACGTGCTGTGAGGCGCAGGCAACTGGGCTCCCGGGGAAAGGCACAGGCAAGAAAACCAGAGCCGCAGAGGAACTGGGACGGGGTTAGTAGGGACATGCAGGGGCCAGGTGGAGGCACTGGGACACTCCAGCTGGCCTGGCCAGCCCGGCGCGGTCATCTGATGGCCAGGCATTGAGTGTAAGACAAGGGCCGTATGTGTCCTAGTTGTTCAAAGAATTTGACGTGGGAAAACCCGGTTGATTGGTGAAGTTTGCCTTGCTTTCATTTTAAATCTCACAGCTAGAGCGGGTGATTCCCATAAGCCTTGTAATGTCAGGGGCTCTCAAGGTCTTAAGCGTGGGCTCACTGAGCTCCTTAAGGCCATCCCAGGGCTCTTGAGGAGTGAGCAAAACAGCTGAGTCTTCTCTTTGTGGTGTGGCGGGTGCACAGGACGTACGAAAAGGACTGGTGGGTGCGGCTGTGGGACTGGCGGCTCAGCCTGGGAGATGGAAGGCAGGGAAGGAATTAGGGATTTGGTCTCTCCTTGGGCAAGTCAGTCCTGGCCCGCTCCTTTCCACAGTCCTCTTCTCTGGCAGGTGGGTGGGGACACTCACAGTGCACAGGCTGCCAGACCCAAGAGGAGACCCACTCCTCTGTTCCGTGCAACCATGACCTTTCAGGTACCAAATAGTTCTGTGTCCCACCCACCCCCCAACCCTATCTGTGGATGTGCCCTGGACCCTGCCTGATCCTTTTCTAGGCTTTCAGGCAGAATCAGCTGGGATGCCCTGTCCGTCTGCGGGGGTGGGCCAGTAGTAGTCTGGCTGGCCCCTTGCTGATACCGACCCGGGGTGCTGGGGAGAGAACAGTGGTGGAGGACAGCTAGCTTCTCAGAGGCAGCGCTTCAAGAAGTGGGGAGACAGGGTGGAATGAACGCCTGGGAGGATGTTATGCCAAATGGCTCAGGGGTAGGTCCCACTCAGGACCCATCTCTGCCACTTCGCTCACTGACATGCAGTTACGGGGCCACCTCTAAGCCAGGCCCTCTTTGCAGGGCTGGGGTCCCATTGGACACTCTTCAGGGAGCTGAGGAGAACAAGCCAGGCTGGCCTGTGGTTCACTCAGCTGGGGAGCAGGATATAGTAGCGTGAACTCCCAGGGCCATTGTGAAGACCAGACCGACAGGCACTGGGGATGGTTCTCACCATGCCTGGAAGTAGCAAAGGCAGGACAGAGGTAGCTCTTTCAACCAGGAAAGGCCAGGAAGGAGAGGAAGCCTCCAACTCCCAGATTTCTTCTGTGTGTCCTTCTGTCCTTTCACCAGGGACTCCCATAAATTTTGTTAACGCCTAGTCTCCCCCAGGAAAAAAAAAAAAAAAAGATCCTGTTTTGACGAAAGAGCTTATAAATTCTTTCTCACAGAAATGAAAATGATTGGTGTAGTTTTATGCACTACATCTCCTGTTATATTTAGACTTTGGGTTGGGGGGGGCAGGGCACACTGTGTTGCATTAAACCACAGAATGAATGCTAAATTTAGGAAATCTCAGGCCAAGCTAAGGAGGGGCACTCTGGCCTACCTGGAGGCACTTCACTGATGCTGATGTCATTTTTTTTTAGGGAGCTGGCCCCCATTTCTTCTCACCCCCTTTCCTCTCTGACTTACCCTGGCCTCAATGGCCATGGGTGTCCCTGATGATTCATTTAGATTATGTTTCCCTGGGCAGGTGTACGTCTTGTTTAGTCACATTAAAAATAAATCACTTGGCCACACACAGTCGAGGCACCAATCTGTTACTTTCCTCGGCTTTCCAGGAACAGACTGCTCAGAAAGCAAACAACTGTTGGGTGAAACGGGAGCAGAGAAAGGCTGAGATGGAGGGAACAGAGCCCTTCCCAGCCCGCTCCGGGCTCCCCGTTCCCTCGGAAGGGAACCATGCAGGCCCACCGCTACCCACCAGCACCAGTGCCGCGGCAGGGCTGTGCTCTGGCTGTGACCGTGGGCAGGAGACATGAGGCAAAGCCAGGCTTGCCCTCAGTCAACACCCACCATGGCCAGGCCCTCGGCTTTCTTTTGCATCTGTTCTCTTGCAGAACAAGTACCTGGCGAAGATCCCTGGACTCTTCCACCTTGCAGGGTTTCTTAGCTTCAGCCTAGAAGTGTGGTATCATTTCTGAGCAATTCCTGCAGGTATGATGAAAAGTCTTAGGGCGAACCGACCTAGCTCTACCACTGTGGGCAGGTTACGTAACTTCTCTGAACCTCGGCTTCTTCTCTAAAACAAGGATGAAGATCAAGATCAAATACCGTTAAGACACTTTATAAACAGGCAACTAAAAAAGGGTGGTTTCTAATCTCCTCCTCATAACATGCACAGAATATCAGCTTCTTTGGAGATCTTAGTCTTTTTACCAGTTGGGATAAGCAGAGTTCCAGAAAAGGGTGTGGTGGGGGATGGTATGTAAACCAGAACTTGGCCTTGTTATTTGGTCTGGGGGTAGCGTGTCCATGTCCCTGGTGAACCAGGCCTCCCCACAGGCCTCCCGTGTGGTCTCCACCCACCTTGGGTCTGTGCTGTTTCTGTGTCGCGCTTTCCCCAGTCAAGTGTGGCAGAAGTGACAGTGAGACAGTTCTGGGCTTAAGTCTTAAGAAGCTTATACTTTTATAAGCTTAACATATAAGGAATTTGTTACTTCTGTGTTGAAAAGACCACGGAGACAGGGCACATGGGGAAGGATAATATGGGGGTGGGGTGGGGAGGGGAAGGGACAGAATGAGACTCTGCTCCTTGTAGCTGAGGAGCAGAGACTTAGAGTCTTTGAGAGAGCGTGTGAGCACTGTCCCGGTGTCCTAACTGAGCCCAGCCCCCCGGCCCTCCTCTGAGGCACTGGCCCTGTGAGAGACCCACTCTGGTTCCCCAGCCAGCCTGGCCCCCTAACAGCTGAGGCCCCAGTTGCTGACACTGAAGAACTGATCCCAATAAGCCCATGGACTGTGAGGGAACAGCTGTCTTAAAAGACTTGGGGGCCGGGCAGGGGTAGTGGGTATGTATTATCCAGCAATAGATAACTGAAACAGTCAGCAATATTTTGTTGGGGTTTTCTTTATGTAGCAAACCATGGTGCCTCATTTTGTGGGCACTGTCCTGGGGAGCCGCAATGAGAATGAGAAGACTGTACTTCGGCAGGACAGAGATTAGAGACACCCACTACCGGTCAGTCAGTGCCCTGGCAGCTTGAGGCACAGAGTGCATAGTGACAGGCGGGTGGGGGTGAGGGGAGGGGAGAAAGCACTTCCTAACGAAGGAGAGCTTTGAAGGAAAGGGAGATGGCATTACGGTACATTTCGGAAGATGGGGTGGGGCGCTGATAGCAACATGTCGAGAAAATTAAAAGCATGGGGAGACGTAGCTGAGAAACTTAGAGTTTGATATTAGATAGAGATGAGCATCACAGGGCTGACGGGGGACCCAGCAGAGTAGGGTTCAAGGCCTGCAGTGTGGACCTCGGGGAGGCTAATTACTTCAAGAGCTCTACTTTCTTCAGCTTATTGTGTAAAATCACTCTTCCAAATGGCAGCGTACCCTCCCAGCTGAGTAAGAAATGCCGCCATCATGGGGCTTCATGAGGGGCTCCTCTTCACACTCATGGGAGGGGGCTCAGGGGACTAAGAACCTGTTTTCAGAGGCCTCAAGGACAACGTGCGGGGCAGGAAGAGAGGTGGTCAGGGCTGTCGGTGTGGCTGGGAGCAGAGACTCGGAGGCCAGGCTGTGGGAGCAGCAGCCCCAGCCAGAGCTAATTGCTCAGTAATTAGTAGGTTAATGGCTCACGACAGGGATAATGCAAGGCTGGAGCCAGATGGCAGGGAGTGACTTTGAACTCTCCCCTCTTTGCTTCCCTCTCCTTCTTGTGTTTGGGGGAGCTTTGAAGCTCTCACAGAGAAAGGCTGAGACCAGGTGACTGATCACAGAAGCTCCTGAGTTTGTGGGTCACCCAACTTACCCTGCTTATAAGCTTGGCATACGCTGTTACCATGTTTACAGTGAATCCGTGGGGACTATGTTACAACTAACACAGCTCCCCCACTAACCTATTCCCTCAGTCCGTAAAGAATTGCTAAGTGACCTCACCCCAGGCCCTGGTCTAGAGAACAGCAAAGGGGTTCTGGGGCAAGAAGGCACCTGAGGTGACGGAGCAACACGATGCGCCCTGGGCCAGAGGCTCCCTCTACTCCCTTCACCACATGTGGAGCCACACGGTCTGGGATTGTTCTGGAAGTTCAAGGATTTCATCAGAAGAAGAAAATCTTTTCTGGAAGCCCCCAGCAGATACCACGACTGAGGAGACCACCTCAAGAATTTTTACAACTTGTTAACCTGGGGGGTGCCTGGAACCAAGTCTCAGTTGAGTTTGCAAGGAGAAGGGGAAGGACCCTGGGGTCGGTTGTCTCATTCTCTGATGGTGCCTGGAGTGAATTCTGGGGAGAAAACTGTCTCGGACCTAAGTCGGTAGTTCAAGAATTAGAAGATGACATTAGATATCATCTAAGACTGATCTTAGAAAAGTCCTGCTCATGGTGTCTTCCTGCCTCTGGCTAAGCTCCTCTCCAGTGCCCTGTAGAGATGGGGAGGAAGGGATTCATTGTTGCTCCTTCAGATCAGCTGGATATCACACACACACACACACACACACACACACACACACACACACACACACACACACACACACCACTAACAACCACCTGGGACCCTGAGAGAGTGGAAAAGGCTGTGAGGGAGCTGCAGACACAGGCATGGAGGGCGCCCTTATCTAGCACTAACTGCTGCCCACCACAGCCCTCCTGGAGAACATACCCCTGTGCCAGCCATTCCCAAGGCAGGGCCCCGTGACATCCAGCCCCAGTGCCCCGGCGTGGCAGACGGACTCCCAGCCAAGGCAGCCAACCCACTGGTGGGCAGCGAGGAGGTGAGCCGACTCACTCAGATGCTTAGGTGATCTCTTGAGAGTCAGATGAAAAAAAACACAGGGACCCAGTGTGGTGACACCGGCCTGTGCAGGGACCTGCAGCAGATGAAGCCAGTGAGGAGATGCAGAGCTGGCAGGCACGTGGGGCCTCTGGGGGAAGGTCCTGTCCTGGGTGGGGGTGACTGTTCTATCCTGACCAACTTCCATCTACTAGGGCTGCTTTGAATGTGTTTTGTGACTGAATTTGGCTAGCCTTGCTGTGGGGAGCCCTCCCCTTCACCCCTCCCCTCATCCCACCCCTTGTCCCCCACCCTTTACTCCTTCCCTTACCCCTCCCTGGCCCCTCCCCTCACCCCTCCACTCCCCACCCACCTCCTAGCCCTGCCTCAGTCTGGGCCCTGGCCCCACTGCCCTGGCCCCCACTCCCTCCATTTCACTTTCTAATCTTTATGTCTTTTTTTAAAGACTTATTTATTTATGCATACAAAACTGGGGCACAGGCCAGAGGTGCAGGGACAGTGAGAAGATTCGCCAGAGACAGAGTGGGGACCAGAACAAGCAGATCAATAAAGTATAATAGGCGAGACAGGAGAGGTCTGCGCCGTGTGGTCACCTCCGGAGACGGGGATCAAACTCGCACCAAAGTAGCTGTGGCAGCTTGCAGTGCTGTGCCTTAACCTGCTGTACCACCTGGGAGGGCCTCACTTTCTGAGTCACACCCTCACTCCAGCACCTAAGTGGCTTCTCATTGCTCGGCCAGATAAACACGCCTGTGCCTGTGACCAGATGTATGTGCAGTATACCCATTTCCCTGTTTCTCCTTCAAAGCCAGTGTCAGTGGTCACCTGGCCTCACCCTGGCTTTGACCCCCCTCCTAGGCCAGCACATCCCTTCGTGAGGCCCTGACTGGGGTGTACCTCACAGGGTGAGCACCGTTGGCCTACGTGTTCCCCACTCACTGCAGGCTGGGGCCTGTGTTTTGTCCTCATCCCCTGGCACAGTGGCTGGCACCGAGCAAGCATTCAACAGATGCTTGTGGGGTCAATCAATGACGAAGGAATGAGTGATTCTGCAGGCCTCAGACGACTGGACAGGGTGTCACTGGGGTCAGTGGAGGTGGGAGAAGCGAGCTTTCCGCCCTCTAAGATTAGCCTCAGTCCAGCCTGCGTGGGGAGTCAGTGCTGTCGGAGGTCCTCCTGCCTCAAAAATCCACCTCCTCTCCCTGCCTCCCCGGGAGCTGACTTTCCTGGTCCTCAGCACCAGGATGGAAATCCCCCAGGAGCATTTTTCTGTTTTCCTCTTTTGGAGAAGAGGAGCGCAGAGCCAAAGAGCAGAGGGCAGGGAAGCGTGGCTCAGATTTGATAAACAGGCAAGAGATTTCAGCAGCAATCAGGAGAGAAAAGAACATACATTATCCCCCGAATTCACAATGCAGTGCTAATGAGCTGGGGGAGCTGTGATTTCATCTCCTCCTGCCTCCTGCAGCCCAGGATTACAGCATTTGGGGAAGGACGCAGGGAGGGGTGCTGTCCGGTGCAGCCTAACAGGGGTTACCCTCAGGATGTGATGGGGTGTGGATGACCTCTGGGAGCCTAGTGGTCCAGGGAAGGGGGTGCGTATGAGACTCTTACATGTGGCTCAGTCATAAAGGGGCTGAAAACAAGGGGCTGAAGACGCCTCCTGGCAGCAGGGGGCAACCGGAAGACTGTCCTCACCAGAACCACGCAGACATGGACTCCGGCATCCAGAGCGTGATAAATAAATGCTGTCTTTCATAAGCCACCCAGTTTATGGTATTTTGTTAGAGCAGTCCAAATAGATGAAGACCAAAATGGCTAACAGAAGTTTGAATTTATTAATACTTACTACAGTTATGCTCCTCTTAACCATCGAGGATACCTTCCAGGTCCCCCAGAGGATGCCTGAAACCACAGGTCATACAGAAACCAGCCACACTTACCAGCATGCCGAGTGTTTTCCGAAAGATGTATACCCATGATAAGTTTAACGTATGTTAGGCACAGTGATGGATTAAGAACAATCGCTAATGATAAACAGGACAAGTATAACAGAACAGACTGCCATAAAGGTACGCAAATGTGGACTCTCTCTCTCAAAACGCCCTAGGGCCGCTCTTTTCAGACCACGGTAGAACCGAGGTTACTCAAGCCAGGAAAGCCAGGCTGTGGTTAGAGTCTTCAGCATATGCCAATCACTGCTTAAGCACCTCACCAAATGAACATCATGTAACATCATCCACCCTGACTAGCAGGAACCATCAGTCACACTTCACAGACGGGGAGACTGAGAGCAGGCACCACGACTACTTCTGTCCACAGTGGGGCCCCGGCTCCTGAAGAGCAGCCATCCAGGACCCCTGCCTACTTCACGGCACCGTCATACGCTCTGCTGTGGAGTGGGATGCCAACAACCTGCCACGGTGGTGCAGGGGAGGGGCTTGGGGGGGCCGGGGCTCTGATGCCCCCAGAGGCCCTGCTCCCTTCCGCCCTCTCTCCTTCCTGCTTCTTTGCCACCTCTCCCTATATTTGAGCAGAGAGGACTCAGATTTAGTTCCTGCCTCTCAAAAGACGACAATTACAATTTAAAAAGCAGGGATAACCTATGCATCTAAATTATAGTAAAACAATAAAACACACACAGGAAGCGAACAAAAATTGTGTTCCCCAAGCTTCATTCATTTGCTCATTCAGTCTTGGAATGTCGGGTCAGGGCTAACCTCTGGGAGGCCGGGACGAGCCTGGTGTCCGCCCCCTCGTGGTGGGATGAGGCAGCGGCTGCGCCCTCGGTAGCAGAGGTTTGCGGAGAGCCCCAGGCCAGCCAAGCAGGGCAGGCTCCAGGGCCCAGGGCTTCGCCCTCCCACTCCCCTTCCCCCCTCCTCTCTGCTTTCTTTCCCCAGAGCTGACGCCACACGGGTGGGGACTCCACTGTTGGGAGGAGCAGGCCCTGAGCCTTGCCTTGTGCCTTTGGGGTAACTGTCCACTTCCAATACCCCTCTGGCCTCCCTCTCTCCCTTCCTCTGTGGAGGCTGGCAGAGGGCCCCAGGCTCCTGGCTGGCTGCTCACCCACAGATTCATCGACAGACAGCAACGGCCGCTTCCCCGCCTGCCCCCAGAGCTCTGTGGGGTGATTGATGGCGCTGCTCTGGCTCTGGGTCCCTGAGAGCTCTGTTGAATAATAACTCGGCAAAATTACTCTCTTTTTTTGCTTTCCCCATTTCTGATTCATTTGCTCCTCCTAAGTCATTCATCTCTCCTGAGTTAGAAGCAGCATGGGGAAGAGAGGAGGAGCCACAGGGGAAACAGGGGTCACGAGCCACTCTGCCTCATTTTGAGCTCCACAGCGGGGTGCACATCTGCCTGACCTCGGGTGATAGTGTGGGGGGGGGGCGTGAAAGAGGGGAGTCTCCTGGGGGTCCCAGAAGCTGTGCCTGGAAGGCAGCTTTCTGCCCTGCCCATGTGTGAGACTGGTCCTCTCTGCCTGCAGAAATGTGGAGGGATTCTCTCTCCTGATGGGGAGCAGCTAAAAAGAGAGGAAAGAGAAGCAGAGACTCAGTGAGTCAGGTGCTCACATGAAGGAAGGGGGTTCAAGTGAGTCGCTTCAGTTCCCTGGTACTTTCATTGATCCCCTACTGCACACTAGGCCCCGGGAGACAAGGAGAAGCAGACATGGCTCCCACCCTCAAGAAGTTCATTGACAAGTATACAGGTGAGTACAATACCTGTGGAGATGGTCTAGAGAAGTAGGGCTGATGCAGTCCTGTGGAGGTGGTGCTGATTCTGTGATGACAGCTGCCGGGCTGGGGGCCTGAGATCCAGATCTGAAGGTGGGCAGGTGCTCCAAGCGTCAGGCCCTGCAGAGGCAAAGGCGTGAAGGTGTGAAAAGGAAGGGTGCTTGAGGGAGCTCTAAGCACATGGTATTTTTAGAGAGGGGAAGACCAGTCATGATACCCATCAGAATAATAGCAGAAGCTCTCCAGTGCTGCTGCAAGGGAGGCCCTGGGGCCCCCCCATCTTGGAGGCAGTGGGACAGCTGCCCATGAGTGTGGAAGCTGGACTAGCATCGTCAGAAAAGGCATTCGGGCAGGAGGCTGCTGCGGTCATCCAAGCAAAAGGTGATTTAAAGATTGAGCCAGGGCAGGGCCAGAGGTAAGGGAATGGCTCTGAGAAACATGGAGCATGCCCCATTGGCTGGGCTTTGGGGATCAGCTGAGGGAGGATGGGGCAGATAGTCTAGGGTGCCCCAGTGGAAACAGAGATCCTGGCACAGAAACTTCCACGAAACATTGCCCAGTGCCTCCTAGAGGATCTACTCCAGCCTCAGAATGCAAAGATTTCATTTCTCTGAATGGGTTATTTCAAGACAAGCTTAATCTGTATACGTAAACTTATATCTGGCCGAATTTAGGTGAACCTCAGAACTTCTTGCTTTCCCCCAAAATATACCTTGTTCTCCACTACCACACTGAGACTCACTACCTGCTTTCTTTATTTTGTGTTCTCCAGCAGTCTTGCTCACACAACTGAGACCATCCAACACGGCCCCCGCCGCCCCTGGGGAGGGAGGGCCAGAGCAGCCATTCGGGGCCACCACACCAGGCTGAGGGGAGGAGGGATGCTCTCATGAGAGACAGGTCTCCTTCCAGCCATCCCTGCCATTCGGCTGGAGTATGTTCCCCCTGGGATGGATTTCCCCATAAAATAAATGTCTTGTCTGATTTAATCTTATTTTTAAAAGAAGAGAGTCATCATATTGTAAAGACAGAGCATAAAAAGATGCATCAACCTGTCAAGAAGTCTGGTGCACGGGAATACTGGTTGCGTAGGGCCTGTAAGCCTGCCCGAGGGTTTCAGACTGTGAGGCTGGGCCCAGCATCCTCGCAATTTCACCAAGGCCTCTGCCGTCTGTGGGAACAGCCTGTCCTTCCATTTTGATCCTTAGATCTCCTAGGGCCACAGCTTTACCCATTAAACGTGGGTGCCATGGCAGCTCTACTTGTCAGAGACACCAGAGCCCACCCCCGAGCTGGAGGGGCCTGGCCCTGGCCCAAGCACCTTCATTAGAGGTAGTCCGTGACAGGGCTCAGAGGTGGCACCCCAGACCATCTCTCCATTTTGTTTTATTCTTTTAAGAAAATGACACAGGTCATAAACATATGAAGTAAAGCATCCTGAGGAATATATGACATCCAGCAAGCTGTTACCTGGCAAGACGAGAACCCCTGGGCGAAGAGGAGGCCGGAAGGCCTGCTCCCCCAGCTCCCCGAGGCTGCCCCGTGCACTGTCTATGAGGCTCCCAACGCTTTCCAACGCGTTTCCGTCTGCTTATCCCCGACAGGACACACACATGTCTTATTATTTTGTTGCATAAATAGGGGCATCTTGAACATGGAGTACCTAGTTGCTATTGTCTTTGCTTTCTTGACATTCTATTTTGGGTTCCTTTTGAAAACAGAATGAATGATATTCTGCCAAAACACATTTATGATAAGCATTTCAAACTTAATATGGGAGTAGAAATTAAAAACAAAATCCAATCCCAAATCCTTCCCCTCCTGTCCCTCCACTCCCACTCCTTAGAGAACAGATAAAGTCCACCACCCAGCCCACCCCCCGCCCTCCACCAATGCACATTGGCTTTCAGGGTGCTAGCAGCCTGGCCCTGGGCTGCTGGCCGGGGGGTGGCGGTCTATTCGCCTATTCCCTAAGGCTGCCCTTTCTATCAGCACTGTCCTCATCGAGCAGCAATTCACTCAGTGGGCTCATGTGTGTGCCTTTGACCCCTGTTATAAACAACAAGTGGACAAGCAGAGGGCCCTCCCATTCCATTTAAGTCACCCCTGCCCTGGTGGGGGCTGACATCCAGGTGAGGCCCACTGCTCCTTCCTCTATGCCAGGTTCTGGGGCCCCAGGCCTGACTGCAGTGGGCTTCCAGCTTGCGGCAGGCCAGGCCACACCTCACGACCACCTTTGATCTGCAGTGTGCTGTGTCCCCCGCTCTGTTCTGTTTGGGTGGCAGCCTTAGTCATTTTGGGTCCAGCTGTGTCTACAGCATTGCCAGCATCTGGGTGACAGGAGAAAAGAGGGCTGGCCATATGGATGCGTTTGTTCCTTGATGAAGGCAGGACGTCCCCCATCTGGATGTCTGGGAAGCATCCAAATGGCAGCCCAGTGTTCTCTGCACCCACATACTCTATCCTGCACCTATGGTGACAGGAAGTGGCAGCGACAGAGGGCAGGGTCTGGGCTTACAGACTGTCTCAGCTGAACCTGCCCTGAACTTGCAGGGGGAGGAGGAGGAGGAAGCTGAGCTCCCAGATATAGTAGGAAGGGAGGGGTGTGTGTGTGCTGGGGCGAGGGGCTAGCAGCTACAGAAACCCTGCTCTTGTAAACGAATACTCTGGACCTCACAGTTCTGCTGGCACTGGGCTTGGAGGTGCCGTTTTGAGCCTGAGGCTTGGTGTGGGGCGCGGTCTTCTCTGGCCTTTGATGCACCCGCTTTCTGGAAGGAACCGCCTTCCCAGCGAACACGCTTTCGCCACATCCCTGGTTCCGAAGCGCCCTCCAGTGGGGGAGAGGAGCAGGTCGGGGGCGCGCGCCTTCCGGCAATGGCCATCCTGAATGCCCTCAACGGAATTTTAGGATCTGTGCTCACACTCTTCAGCCTGCTCCTGCCTGGAGTGGAGCAGAAAATCCTAACTGAATAGTTGGCTCTTTGTACTTGATTGGGAGGCTGGAGAAATCTGTTATGAGAGGGCAAAGGACTGAGGTGTGGGGCACGGTGCTTTGGCAGTGTCCTCAGGCTGGACAGAATGTAGGAGGGGGACTCGTGCGCGTAAATGTACGAAGTCTCGTGAGAAACAGACTGTACTCTGCCTAGTTTCCAAAATAACTTTGGAACATCCTCTCTACATAGCCCAGCCCTAAGATGGGACACCCTCTTGGCTTACTTCTATGGTCCAAGTAACCTTCCAAGTCTGATTAAGAGGAGTGAACACAGACCCAGCGGGAGGGAGGGGTTCCCACACTGTGCCACCTCAAGCTGGCAACTGAACTTCGCTGGGTCTGAGTTTCTCCACGTGAGCTGTGTGCCTACCCAAGGCAGGCTGTAAATTAAAATACCATCATGTACACGAGGCGCTGATACAAGGATTGCCAAATAGGCCAGCTGCTGCCCCAGAAGAGGCTCAGTAAGGTATGGCTCCCCCTTTTGTGACGCCATCTCCACAGGACAGCTAACAGCCACTCCTCCTCTGGGGTTCTGTTCCCAGCTCTTGAATACAGCATTCACCTTGGTCTATCCTACTTCTCACAATGTGATATGGCCTCTCCCCCAAGATGCACTTTGAAGCCACCACCCACCACCCCCCTTCCCTCACTGCTTCTTTTTGAAGACAGATTTCCCCACAGGCATTGCTGCAGTATTGTCTGCAGGATTTTCCCATGTACTCCCCTCACCCTCTGCACATCACCCTCCTACCACCACCATAACCATCACCATCTACTGCATCCAAACTTCCCCCTAGATGACCAATCTCCCCTCTGGACTTAAACCCTAGGGAAAGATAAGTATAAACCACAATCCCCCTAGAAAGTACCTGATTCTGGGCCCTCCCTGGTGGCACAAGGGATTAAAGCACAGCTCTATGAGGCTATCCACAGCCACTGCAGCACCTATCTCCGACCAGGGAGCTGACCCACATGGCACAGCAGTCCTCCCCTGACCCGCCCGCTGCCCCCTCAGCAGTCTATTTCAGTATTTCAGTAGATCCACCTGCTCTGTTCCCTACTCTGGTGATCTCACTCTCCCTCTCTCCTCACCTCTGGCCTACACCCCAGTTCTTCTATTCAAAAAAATAAAAAAACTGCCATTGTGGAAAGCCCTCCTCAATGTCCAGGGACAACTGCCCCCCTCTTCTCACTACTGAGGCATGGATTCTCTGCAGCAGCTTGAAAACCAGCCCTTCTGATCACTTTATGCTCTACACTCAGAACCCAGGGAGAAGATAGTAATAATAAAACCAATCTGAAAAATAAAAAATAAAAAGACTGCAAACTATTTCTTGTCTCTGGGCCTCAGTGTCCCCATTTGTAGCAGGGAGGGGTAAACACTGATGCTTTACCAGGCACTGTTCACTCAGGACTCTTGACTTTGGTGGGAACCTGACTCCCAGCCCTGTGTGCGAGAGGTCTTGGAAATCATACAGGCTGACCTCCTCTGTGAACAGGTGGGGAAACAGACTAAGATGGAACACAGGAGGCTAATGGTGGACTCTGAAGGTAGGTCCCCTGCCTACTTTCTAGCTGTGCGATCATGGCTGGTCTCTGATGTTTTGCCTGAGCTACACCACCACGGGCTCCATCTCTGACCTGTAGGCTGCAGGACTCCAGCTGGCCCTCACCTGCTCCAGTCTGGCTGCCCAGGCACGTCTGGTGGCCAGTCATGGAATCAAGAGGAGGTCAAGAGCCATCTATAGACCAGTGGCCTTCATGTCATTCTGGGCCAGCGCAGAGGTAACTTACATGTACAGCTCCAGGAAGCCAAGAGGCAGCCTAGGGGTAGGAGGAGAAAGTAGCATTGAGGGATCAGCGCCTGTGAAGGGGGACAGAACATGATACCAGCCACCTTGCCCTGGGGCTTAGAGGAAGAACAGAGGTCTTAGAATTCCTTCAGCCAGGCCCTCCCTGGTGGCCCAGCGGGTTAAAGCACAGCACTGAGAAGCTAAAGCCGCTTCCGCATGAGTTCGATGCCGGCGTGGCAGACCTCTCCTGACCCACCCACTGCTCCCCTCAGCAGTGTTCTTTGTCGATCTGCCTGTTCTGCTCCCCACTTTGGCTCTGGTGAATCCTCTCACCCCCTGCACCTCTGGCCTGTACCCCAGTTGTGTGTGCAAAATAAATAAATCTTTTTTTTAAAGATTTATTTATTTGTACATACAGAACTGGGGTACAGGCCAGAGGCTCAGGGATGGTGAGAGGCTCACCAGAGACAGAGTGGGGAGCAGAACAGGTAGATCAACGAAGTACACTGCTGAGGGGAGCAGAGGGCGGGCCAGGAGAGGTCTGCTGCGCCATGTGGTCTCCTCCGGGGCAGGCGGGAATCGAACTCATGCGGAAGTGGCTTTTTAGCTTCTCAGTGCAGTGCTTTAACCCGCTGCGCCACCAGGGAGGACCCAAAATAAATAAATCTTAAAAAAAAAAAAAACTCCTTCAGCCAGCCATAGGGCCTAGGACCTCCATGTCACTGGTATGGTAGAAAGGAAAGACAGCTTGCTTACACTGTCTGCCCACCCTGTGCAGGGCAAACTCGAGCCACTTCATGTCCATGGTCTAATGTGAGGCTCATGGTCACTATGGGAATTAGCCCTAGGCTCAGAGAAGGGGGTATAGATTCAAGGGTGTGCAGAGCTGTGGAGTCCAGGTTACGGAAGGACTAGAAAGAAACATTGTGGGCTTTTAAAGAACAAGGGTCTCTTGTACCCGAAAGGGAGTATTTTTTTGCTGGCAGGACTAAGTGCTCAGACAGTGTACAAACAAGGGGGGTGAAAAAGTACGGAGGCGGGGACTGTGGGGTATATAAGGAGAGAATTGGAACAATAAAGGAGCTTCCTTTTGCCTGCCAATCCTCTGTGTGTGTGTGTGTGTGTCTGGTTCATTATCATCCCTAGCCCGCATCTCGAGACCACGTTGCCTGGCTGACTTGGGGTTAAGACAAGGGCACTGTGCCTGTCCTTGGCCTCTGAAACTTAGGCCCTTGTGTGGCTCACAGGGTCTGCTCATTTGGGGCCCACGAATGACACACCATGAAAAGTTAACTGAGACGGGGTCAAGGGCTGAGAGAAAGGATCAGATGGCAAATGCTAGTGACACACAGGGATGGTCCAGAGCAGGTAGAGCTGCCTCCTGGGTGGGTGGGAATTGGCTTAGGTCTTGGAAGAGGGGCAGGAATCAAAGGGGAGGTGAAAGGAAGGCATGAGCCAAGGGTGAGGGGCTGGACACATGTGGTGTCCTGGGGATGCTATGGCGATCTGGCTGGAATGGGATCCTTGAATGGAGCGGCAGGAGATGGGAGTGAATACAGAGACTACAATGTCTTGAAGGGTCTTGAACGCCCAGCTAGGTAGAAAATGGGGGCAAGTAGAGGGCATCTGGCTGGGCATGGCAAGGTGGAGACAGTGGTTCAAGAAGGGGACCCAGAGACTGTAGGGGTGGGCAGCAGAGACTGGCCCACACAGACCCCGCAGGCCCAGAGGCTGCTGAGAAGGTGGACTTCAGCCCTCGGGGCCCCTAGAGGCCCAGGGGGACGCCTCTGCATCGCTGTGCTCTAGCAGGCTCCTTGTTTCTCCAGAAGGCACACAGATGTTTGTTCCTTCCATGCACGTTACCATGCTGGAGACTGGTGAAGTGTCTTCGACGCAGGCATCCGTGTGCAAACTGACACTTCCTCCCTCCCTCCCGGACTAAAGGACTCACGCCATCCCAGCTTGCTCTGTGCTTACGGCCACCACTAGCCCCTTCTTCCTTTGGTCCTGGCCACTGTTAAGATGCACACAGCCCCAGAGGGAGGACACATGTATTCACTCATCACTTAACCTGAGTATGCTGGGAGGGGCAGGAGGGAGGAAGATATACTTCAAGGGATGCCCTCCCCTTGTTATAGGGCAGGGGGGGAGAGGGGCACTCATGAAGCCTCAAAATCCTGCCTGCTCTAAGTGGGTTCTGCCATCCACCGCAACAAGACAAAACATATAAAACTTTAATGAAAAGGGACTTTAATACATAAATATACAATACGGAACACAAAGAATATAACTTCTAAATCTAACACCTGAAGTTACCCATCCCCTCGTGGGCAAAAGTCAGCCCAAAAGGAATTGGCCCAAAGCAAGGCCTGAAAGCTGCCACTAGACTAAAGCACCTTCTGACCGGGACCCATGGAAAAGGGTCAGAAATGGCCAGACAAATCTGGGAGGAAAAGAGCAAAATAAAAATCAATATAAACATAGTCACCTCCCTACAGGTCTCTCACCCACATCTGCCTTCACCAGTCCAGGGCCAGGAAATAAGCACAGTTTCTTCATCACATGCTTGCTGCTCCATGTGGCTTCCTCAGGTCTCCTCCTTCTCCATCCTGCTTCAGTCTCTTCTCTTCTCTCCTTTTTCTCTGCTCAGCTCCACCCTCCTTCTGGGTGGGGCAGGGAACCTGGAACTTCCCTTTTTCCTAGGGACCAACCTGTTACACTCTGACACAAGCTATGCAACCTCTATCGACTGACATATTCCAGATGGAGATGGAAATGCTCTGAAAACTGAGACTTTCCACGCTAACTTATGTTATGACCTCCCTTTTTTGTATAATTATAATATCAAAATATTCTGAGCAACCTTCAGCTTACAATTGGATTGCCTCAGCCTCATAAGGTGCTACCTGGCCCTGAGAAGCAAGTACTATCAGAAATTCCTCTGAAAGTCAAAAGTCATTAAACAACTGGCTGATTAATAAAAACACATGGCTGTTACTGCAAAGTCTCTCTCACTGCCAGACTGAGGAAAACCCACATCTTATCACTCTATCTCACATAGCCTTCTATTCAGTTTCTAAAGAAACTTCCTACTATCTAGTCTTTAGATATAGAAATTCACCCAAGTCGCCTATGCAGAGCTAATCAGGTTTTCTACCTTCTAGACTTGAAGAAAACTCACTTAAACTTTCTAACAAGTTTTTCAAAGAACCTTACCGTAATCTGATTTACAAGAAATTTCTTCTTCCTGCCCTCACTTTACCCCCTAGGATGTCTCTATGAGAATGAAAGCCCTTAAGTAATAGATAATGTTTCAGGGACTTTATTTTGGTTAATCTTCACTGTGGTAAATATAGTAATATTAGCCTTAAACTTTGTGAATCTATGTACCTGTTTTAACCTTGATAGATTGATTTTAAAAATGTTATAATCTCAACTAAAGGTGAAAATGACCCCAGACTATTCTTAGAAAAAAGGTGATTGTGATTTCAGCCCATTTCATATGCTAATGTCATCCCTCAGCCTGCCAGAAGTGTATAAAATAAACCTCTGCTGAAGGCAGAGCAGGAAGACTTGCATCCAATTCCCATTCCTCCATGTCTTCCTCGCGCCCACTCCCTTTTTTTTCCCTTTTTCTCCTTTTTCTAGGAATCTCCACTCGCTGACGTGCCGTTCCCACCTTGAGACCCTGCCTGTTCTGTCCCGCAATAATCCGTGATTGGGGACAAAGAGTCTCCGACACTCCCCCTCCACCCCTCAGTCACCCCACACCATAGAGGGCAAGAGAAAAGAGAAGACGCAGGGTGCTGGAGGGAGGGAAGGAGGTGTGCTGGAGGCTGGCCTGCCATGACTTTCATCTGACACAGTCGGCACCTCTTGTTTCTGGGTCAGTCTCCTAAGGAAAACTTCTGTGCCTGTGCATATTAATTGCAGTCTTATTTACGGTTGTGAAGAATAAGGAAATACAAAGTGTGCAGTCGTGGGGTCTTGACTAAATAATTTATGCAAACCACTAGCTAAATCATACATCATTTGGACATTAGCAACTACTACTGCTACTGCTACTACTACCACTACTACTGTAACAGGGGGTCCCCAGGAAAAGGGGAGGATCCAGGTTCCCTGCCCCACCCAAAGGAGGGTGGAGCTGAGCAGAAAGGAGAAGAATGTCGAGAGGAGATTGAGGAGGATGGAAGCAGGATGGAGACCTGAGGAGACCTGAGAGAGGCACGGGGAGCAGACAGACACCTGAAGGAGCAGCTCTTGTTTCTTGGCCCTGGATGAAAGAGATGTGGGTGAGAGCCCCATGGGGAGGTTCACTATAGCAGCATTTATCCTGATTTTGATTTTGCTCTTTTCCTCCCAGACTTGATTTTGCTCTTTTTCTCCCGTTTTCTGTGGGTCCCTGCTGGAAGGTACTTTAGACTTGTGGTGGCTTTCAGGACTTGCTTTGGGCCAATCCCTTTGCGGGGGTCTCTTGCCCAGAGAGGATGGGTAATTTTGGGTGTTTGATTTAGAAACTATATTTTTGTCCTTTCTGTATTGTCTATTAATTGTATTAAAGGCCCTTTCCATTAAAGGTCTTATATGTTGTGTCTTGATGAGGCGAATGGCAGAACCTATTTAGAACAAGCAGGATTGGGGATCCTTGGGTGCCCCATCCCTATCCTATAACACTACTTCTACTCCTGCTACTCCTGCTAAATTTCCTGAACATTTACTATCAAGTTTCTATTATTAAGGGATAGAGTAAATATTGAAGCCAAACAGAATGGTTAAAGCTTAAGCTATAGAAATTAAAAAGCATAAGCTACAAATTCTTTAATTCAAACAGTGATATGTAATTACTACCACTACTAAATATATGGAACAGTTATTACTACTAATTAAATTGTTGGGAAAGTTGTAAAAAGTTAGTTCCCACTAGACAGCTAGCCCCCTCCAGAGCCATTGTTCCTGGAAGGTGCTGGCTGGGTGGGGTCCCAGAGATAAGCCTAGAGTCCTGCCTGATCAAGATAAGGTCCCAGCGTCTGTCTGTCTGTCTGTCTGTCTGTCTGTCTGTCTGTCTGTCTGTCTGTCTG
>NW_004567124.1:3886237-3929375 GCF_000260355.1 Condylura cristata
TAAAGGAAGGATCCTGGCTTGAGCTAGCCTAATAAAGTCTCGTTTGTTTTTGCATCGGACATGGGCCTCGGTCGTTATTGAATATGGGCAATATTTTACACTTCAACAAAATTTCCTGGGAATTTACTATTATTATTACTTCATACTATTATATTTATTGGTCAGTTACTATTATCACTGCTGCCATTACCTCTACTGCTAAATTTCTTGAGCAATAAGCTCCAGTCACTGTCCTAAGTGTGCTCAGGTGTCATCTCATTTCATCACTTTGACAATTCTATGAGGTAAGTGCTAGTGGTATCCAATTTTTCAGACGAGAAAATTGAAGCAAAGCCGTTAAGTAGCGTGCCCAAGTTTCTGCAGTTATTAAGGGATAAAGTAAATATTGAAGCCAAACAGAATGATTAAAGCTTAAGCTATAGAAATTAAAAAGCATAAGCTACAAATTCTTTAATTCAAACGGTGATATGTAATTAAAGTTGAAATCAGAAGCCAGAAGTTTTAGCTGCAGTTAATGAGAAAGAAATGAGAAGTAATACAGTTGTTGACTCAAGTGACTTGAGAATGCAAAGCACCAAGTTAGCTGTTGCCCTGTATTTACAAAGATTAGCAAGCAGCAGATAGCCAATATTTATATATCAGTAACTAGAAAATGTAAATTAAATCTAAACTTTCCCCCAGGCTTGTCATCATAAAATTGAGTTTCTAATGAATTGATATACTAAAAAGCATTTAGAACAAAGTCAATGCTCTATAAATATTTGCTAGAATTGTTATTTACAAGAAAGGACAAGGAATTCTACTGCAACATCCTGAGGTTTAATAGTAATCTTCCACAGACAAAGATGTGTGCTTTCAAGCTTTGAAAGCTTTAGTAAACTTGATCTGTTTGAATGTTATTTGTAGAAAACTGTTTGAATACTTGAATTTAGAAACTATATCATAGGAATTTGAATTGACTCATGGAGACCTGGTGGTAATTAAATAGCTAAATCAGATCTAATTCCAGTGAAATCAACCAGTCTAAAAAAACACCAATTCTCTTGAAGTTAGAAATCTATCAAAAGATAATCCTGTCCTAGGACAAATTATTCCATTAAGTAATGGACTCAAACAATGCCTAAAACAGATGACGTTAGAACACAGTACAAAACTTCAACATTCCACCAGGATGTTCAAGAAAACTGATATGTCACATTTGTCATACAGAGTTCAGTAAAAATAAAAATGACTATATGCAGAGAGAATACCACATTATGCGGAGCAGGAAGGAGGGGAGACTAGAAAGCCTAGGGAAGATATGAAAACATTTAGTTTTGAGTAAAGAATCAAAGAAGGGGTCATACAGGAAAAGAACTTATGCATGATAAGGTGTTTATCTCAGGCCTAAACTGAAAATATTATCTCACTAAATTGAAAATATTGAATATTCACCCCCAAATATGTGCGTGTGTATGTGTGTGTATTTCCACGTTAGTCTCTACAAAGAGATCATGAATCTTAAAAATGTATGTTGGAGTAAAAAGAATCATGTTTATCCTCTCAGCTTAATACCTAGATAAATGGACAGCAATGTGTAGAACAATGGCTTCCAGGCATGGGTCAACAAGCTGGGCTAAGAGAAGGAAACAGGGTAGTAAGCCCTGTGTTTCTCCCAGTTGACCATATGCTGGTCTCACTAGGTTGAGAAGATAGAAAGTGTAGTTCATGGAAGGGAAGCAAAGCCAGAATATTCTATACATAATGAGGAGTAAAAGTTGCAGAGAGGGGTGAGGAGAGAATGGGAGGACAGGAGAAGAGAGGAGAGGGGAGTGGAGGGGAAAAGAGGAGAGGAGAGGAGGAAGAAGAGAAAGAGGAAGGAAGGAAGGGAGGGTAGAAGGGAGGGACGGCAGGAGGAAAGGAGGCTAAACTCACTAGCTCACCTTCCATTTTTAGTTCTGTACAGTTTCTCCTAAGTCTTGGGCTGACGATCATTCTGTACTTTTGCGAAAGGAAATTCCCAGAAAACACTAAAATAAGCAACACCTGGAGCTCAAACAAAACTGGAGGAGCTTTATTTCCACCACCAAGTGTGGGAAGAGCTTGTTGTAAGTGGACCGGCAGCAGGAAGAGTCCTCAGGTGCAGCCACTTACTCCCAGGGAGGCTAATGAGCCCACAGGAGAGGCTGCTCCAGACTCACCTAACTGAAGTTTAAAGCAAGTCTTGAAAGGATTCAAATGATTCCTAAATAATTTAAGTGTGCACCACAAGAAAGGAGAGTCCTATTTAATAAAATATCACAAAAATCCAGAACATAACATTTGATTCACAGTCCCTGGCATTGAATAAAGAATGATAAGGCATGCAAAGAAACAGAAGAATGTGACTCCTAACTAGGAGAGATTAGTAGTTTGAAATGCACCCAGAAATGACAGGGATGATGGATTTAGACAAATATATTCCAACAAATATTATACATGTGCTTGGGAATATAAAAACAAAACAAATATGAGAAGGGAAATGCAAGACACAAAAGAGACCCAATTGGAACATTCAGAGAAGAAAAATAGACTGAATAGAATTAAGAACTATTCTAGGCCCTTTGGTTTTCAATGTTAGTTTTAGAATCAACTTCTCAATATCTATTTTAAAAAACCTGCTGGGAGACAGGAGGAAAAATGGAAAGAAAGAATGGCTGAAATTTATTCAAATTTGCTGAAAACTGCAAGCCCATGTATCCAAGATGTTCCATGAAATCCAAGTACAAGAGACATAAAGAAATGTTTTATAGTATGTAGTATGCAGATTGCCCCCCCCCTTTTTTTTTGCTAACTTAGCCGTATTCCATACATTTTGAAGTTTTACTTAATATTTTCAGTTACTAAGTATTTGTTGTTAGTAGACAGAAACACAACTGAGTTTTGCATATTGACTTTATACCCTGGACCTTGTGGAATTCACTATGAGACTGATCTAAATGAAGAGCTTAACTGCAAAATTTACAGAAGGAAACATAGGAGAAAATACTCACGACCTTAGACATGCAAAGCTTTTAGATACAAAGATAGGATACAAAAGGCATGAAGAATAATAGAAAAAAAATCTGATAAACTGAACATAATTAACATTAAAAATTTTTGCCCTTCAAAAGACAGGTTAAGAAAATTAAAGACAAAAAAAAAAATAAAATTAAAGACATACCACAGACCTGAGACTGGGAGATTGTACTTATAAAATGTACATATAACCTAATAGTTGACCTGTTTCCAAAACAAAGAACTCTTGCAAATCAATAAAAGGTGAAAAACATCTGGACAAGATATTAAACAGACGTTTTACCAAAAGGTGTGCAAGGAGCAAGTAAGAACATGAAAAGAGATCCAGCATTATTCACAGTATTCAGCAGTAGTCACAAGGAAATAAAAATGAAAGGCTTATTCTAGTGGCTAAATTAAATGTAGAGGTGTCAATATCAACTGTTGATGAGGCTGACGAGAGTTGCGCACTCTCATCCATTGCCAATGGAAAAAAAACGGTCGTCACTTTGAAAAAACCCTTTGGCAGTTCCTTAGAAAGTTAAACTCAACAAACACCATAGTACCCAACTGGAAACAGTGCACTCAAAGGTTCGAATGTGTAAACACACGGCAACTTTATTCAAAATAGCCAAGAGGCAGAAATAAGCCTAATATCCACCAACAACAGACCTTTTAAATGCGCTACCTAAAAAAAAAAAAAAAAAAAAAACAACCAGGAATAACTATGTACTGATACATGTAACCACGTGGATAAATCTCAAAGAGAGTAAGTTAAATGAAAGAAGATATAGAGAAAAACAACATGATTCTATTTATCTGAAATTTTAGAAAAGGTAAAAACTACAGTGATAGAAAGCAGACTGGTGATTTCTGCGGGCTACAAGGATGGAGGTATTGATGCAGAGTGGGTTGAGGGAACTTTTGGGGGCTAACAGAATGTTAGATATTCTGATTGTGTTGATGGTTATACAGCTGGACAAGTTTGTCAAAATGTCACTGTATTCATTGTGCTCTTAAACTGGTGAATTCGATTGTATGTATCCTTCGAAAACTTTTTTAAAAAGCTAAGAATTAGAACTATCTGAGAAGCATGTTAAAATGCATACTGTTGGGCCCTATTCCCAGACAATCTAATTTGGAAGAGCTGGAAATCTAAATTTCAGCAAGAGCTTACTCTGAATGAAAAGAAATGTCATTTAAAAAGAACAGCTAGAAAAAAAGAAGGCTATATATTTTCATAAAATATGTATAAGAAAAAAATACCACAAGTTCTTTCAAGTGCCTGGAAAAATCTGACTATCTAGGTGGGAATAAGAATAAGCTCTGATCCCCTCTTTTACTGCACAAAATGGTACGTTTTAGTGGGGGGAGAGAAGGAATACACGTTTAATAGAACACCCTCTTAAAAAGGCCTGCAGCCCAATCTCCTACCTGGCCCAGCCCCGCAAGGCCTATCGCCTCCGACCCTCTTCAGTCTCCTATCTGGGTCCTACTCCAGTCTGGTAAGGAGGCTCACAAACCACCCAAAAGATTGTGTCTCATCTCAGTGGATCCAGATGAAGCCCACTGGGGTGGAGCCCCTCAGTTCAGAGGATCCTGCCTCCCTCACAGCACACTCACCCTGAGCCCTTCACCCAGTGACCATCACTGAAGTGAGGCTCCCAGCACGGGGAGCTTGCCCAGGTCACAGCACTGTATGGGACCAGCACCCTGGGCCCTGATTGCCAGGCTGCCAGGCAGGGCATGCTCCAGTCACCCAGCTACTGTTCACAGTGAGCAGTGTTCTGAGACCCTACACTTAGGACAGCCAGGAAAACATTAATTGCAGGTTTTCCTTGCTATCTGGAAGTAGAAAATTGCTATTTGGTAGTTATTTTGGGCTTGGAGTGCTGAAAATTTTTTTCTATGTAAATTTAATGGTAATAGTGTTCCTAGTCCCACAAAGTAACTTACCAAGTCATATCGAATAGGAGCACACTGAATACTGTGAATAATGCTGCCATTTCACTTGCAGGGAAACCTATAATCCTATGTTTAGAATCGCTATTAAGTGGCCTACACAGAATTAATGATGTTCTCAAAAGGCAAACGTGTTTTTACCCTTTAAAATCAGCAGGTGATGCCTGAATTTCAGGCTCTGAGACCTTTAATGAGATGCCTCAGGGCCCAGCATGCCTGGACACTTATGAGGCTCCAGGACAATGCTGGGCTTTGCGGGAGTAGAGGGATGAGCAGACCCCAGCAGTGGGGAGGTCATCTGCTCCTCCCTTGCCTCTGTGAGGGAAGCCCGATCCTATGCCAGGTGGCCTGCCTGTAGGAGGCGGCGCCCACCTCGTGGAGCTTCATGTGTGGTCCTGGCTGCCCTCTCTCCAGGACCGCTGGCCACTGGGGCGGATGTGCTATCCCCTCTCCCTGAGGGGAGTGGGAGGAGGGTTTTTTTTTTTTTTTTACATCATTCTTCATTTTGTGAATAGGAGACTTTACAGGACTCCAGAGGACAGCTCAGAGGCAGGAAGTTAGATAGAGAAACAGGAGAAGACCTGGAAATAGGGATGGAGGAGGAGAAGGGGATAAAGGAGAGCAGGGAGCAGAGTAAAGGGGAGAAAGGTGGGGGTCATCTCTCAGGACACTGACCCAGGGTGCAGATAGGGCCATGAACGCCCACCCACCTGTACATGATGCTCTGTGGGATGGACGCAAATGGGGTGATGTCTATTCCCACCCCGGAGGGCCAGCATGCTCAGAGGCAAAGGTTCTGCATGTGGCTGTTCCATAAGCGCTGAGCATGGGAGCAGGAGAGGAGAGAGAAGGCTGGAGGGAGGAGTGTTGGATCCCAAGGCTTCAAGACCTCTTTTTATGGGTATCATCTTCTGGGCATGAAGCGAGTCTACGGGGCTTTTACTCCAGTGCTTCTTCCACAAGTCTGGGGAGAGCCCTCGAATGATGGATGCAGTCCTGGTGAGCAGGGGACACAACCAGCTTCCCCTAGCACCTGAAAGGGGTGGTTAGGTTCAATTATCTGGACCGTGGAGGTCAGACTGTGGGGTTTGAGGAGCTTGGGAATACAGAGAGCCACAGCCAACCACCTCTGCAGGTATCGACTTCATCTCTTCTGGGCAGGGGTTCTGGCTTGTGCCTACCCTGGAGCCTCTTATCTCAATGTTTCAGAGGTGATGATCAGAGGACAGCTAGGGACCCATGGGGGTAGGTGAAGAAGTGTCTGCCTCTGGAGGTGGGTGGGTCTGGCATGTCTGACCCACAACACATGTCTGACACTTTGCCAGTCGGAGCAGCTTTACAAAAAATGGATTGTTTGCCCAAATCATTCCAGGGAGATGGAGCCCTTTAGATGGAGAACATCAGTGGTGTGCTGATACTTTGATTCTTTGGAAAAAGAAAACAGCAAGAACAGTATTCCTGATTGTTAGGAGTTTGTCCACTTCCAAGGTGGCTCACCCGATCATGACCATGTTTAATAACGGACTCCAGATTCCTGAAAATCTCTCCAGCAGCCCTGGTGTTCCAGGGCAGGTCAGCTCCAAGATGTGACTGGAGAATTCTCACCCAGATGCATCTTTAGCTTTGTCTAAGCCCCTCCTAATAGTGCTTCCAGGACTCCTCTGTCTAGACACACTCCCAGCCTAGAATATTCCTTCTTCTCCAGTGAGTGAATTCCTGTATCTCCAGGGTCCAGCTCATTTGAAGTGGCTGCTCCTCCTGGAAACTTTCAAGCTGCACCAGGCAGAAAAGCACACGGGGAGGGTGTGGGGGTTGGGGGGAGGGGGGAGGCTGGCTCACAGTCCTAGGCAGGCGCTGCCTGAGGGTCTGGAGAGGCCACCCAGAGCACACTTCAGACACTGCAGACCAACCAGGCTGGTGGAAGTCAACTGGCTTCCTTCTGGAAGGGAAAGAAGCAGACTCCACACAGACTGCAGGACAGTCCCTCCTGGGTGTACCTGGGGGAGTGGGGAGAGGAGGTGGGTGGACAGTGAGGAGTGACTTTCACAGGCGTTCATTCAGGTTGACCCTGTGTTTCATAGATCAGGAGGCAGATAAGCATATGGAAATGACTTGCCTGTGTTCCACAGAGCTGGGAGAAGCCTGTGTCTTCTGCGGCTGGTCCAGCGCTCAGCACATCATGAAGAGGCCATGTTACTCTTTGTCTGGGGGTGATGACTGCTGTCCCCACTTGCACTACTATGGTGACTTTAGAAGGTTCATTGTAAGAGCGATTTCTCTTTTGATTATCTTTAATCCTCTGATTGCATTACTTATGGCTACTATATCTAACATCTAAGAATGACTGATCCCTCCTCTTTTTTTTTTCCTTCAACAAAAGGGAAGAAGGAGAGCCCGAGAGCACCAGCACTTCAAGGACACACCTTACCAGGCAGAACATCTGGCTAAAGTTTAATAACATAGGTTTTCATTGTTTTTACTTTTAAAACTGTTGTTTGTTCATGACACATGACGTGGTTTCCACAAAAGACAGTAATCCAAAGGGCCCTTTATTAAGCAGGAAATATTACTGGTGGGAAGTGAATAAGGCAAGAGTTCTGCAGGTGGCATTCAGAGGCCTGGCTGCAGAAACACATTTAAGGTGCAGTCCTTTGCGAGTGTGGCCTGAGGCTCTCTTTCAGGTCCCGAGGGGAGACAAAGTAATGGCTGTCCAGCATCTGGCCCAGCTTCCTCAATCTTCCCAGCCGGGTCCTTGGCCCCAGCTGCTAACTGGGCCTGAGTCCCTTCCTGTGCTCATGGGTATACCAGGCTACCTGCCAGAGTTACCTTGGGTCTATAGAACATCAGCTCCACAGTGACATCCTTACTGGAGTATGCTGGCCTTCAGGGACGGAGCTGAAGCACAGATGGGCTCAAGCAGCAAAAGCTTGTTTGGCTTCAAAAGGGAGATTGCTTTATTATTTAAATCACAAAAGCAATACAAATTAGCTTATAAAGGTTGAGGACTTTTAAATAATATAGGGGAAAAGTACCCTGAATCAGAGGACATCACTACTCTTAAGTTTCTTTATGTCCTTCCAGAATGTTCCATCTACACATACTCTTTATTTTACAGAGCTGGAACTTACTGCTTGTAACCTGCCTTTTCCACTTACTATATCTAGCTTTCCACATGGATGCACACACATTTACATAATCTTTTTTTAGGCAACTAACGTTCCACTTTAAGGGTGATAAGTAAGTTATTTAGCTACTTCTCTATTGTTGGGCATTTTGATGAATCTCATTTTCTCATTATTGTTAACAACCACTACCCATAAATTAGCACATTTCTCATTGCAATCCCTTTGCTCTGATTTACTTTCTTTTTAGCACTTGTCACTTGACACATTTGATACCCTCGTTTCTGGAAGGTAAGCAGTGACTATGTCTGTTTTGTTTACTGCATATCGCCAGCATCTAGAACAGCACTTGGAAAACCATAGATGCTGTGTGCTTGGTAAAAACTTGCTAAGTGAGGGCCTCCCTGGTGGGACAGGGGTTAAATTCTCAGGACCATCAAGCAATCTTCAGCCACTGCAACATGAGTTTGATCCCACATGATGCAACAGACCTCCCCTGACCCGCCCACTGCTCCCCTCAGCAATGTACTTCATCGACCTGCTTGTTCTGCTCCCCACTCTGTCTCTGGTGAATCCTCTCACTCCCTGCACCTCTGGCCTATAGCCCAGTTCTTATGCATAAATAAATAAATAATAAATCTTTAAAAAAATAAACTTGCTAAATGGATGAATGAATAAGGTGATTAACATACTTCTTGTGCATCTGTTGTTTAGCTTTTTCAGGTAAATCCCTAAAGATGAAATTGCTGGGCTAGTGAGTATAAATGTTTAAAATGCTCACACAAGTGACCAGATTGCCCGCCAAAAAGACTGTGCCAAGTCTTCTCTGGAACGGTGCCTGAAGCTTCCACCTAGTCACCTGTCTCCTAGCCCAGTGGGCTAAGTTTGTATTCACCCTCCTTCGTCCATTCTCACTTTCTCCAGAGCTGCTCTGATCTCTGCATTCCTCCCAAATCACCCAGAGCCGGTGTTCATACCACGCACTGGCAACCTGTCAGCTTTGTGGGTCTCATCCGGGTTCAAAAGCTACCAATCCTGATGCTAATGCTGATAAATGGTCCATCTGCACCTTGCTACCCACCTCAGTACTTCCCATTGGCCCTTAAAAGATCATGTGAGAAGAAGAAGCCGAGGATGGGAGTCAATGCCACTTCATAACTGAATTATCTGAGATGCAAAGTGATTAAAAACACTTGCTTGAAGTGTTGAAGCAGAAATGTGGAGTTGGGTTTTTCTGATCTCATTTTACTCTCGGTTATCCTCTGTGTTCTAATAAAGAACATGGGAGTGGGGGAGCTGGGGTGGCCAAGCTTCAGGGGTGATTTTGGGCCACATGATCCACAGTTGCTTTGTCCTGGCGCTACCATCCAGCCAGTGTGTACAACAGCAGCTCAATGACTGATGCCCACTGACCAGAGGAACTTTGTGGTTTGCCATCACAGTGGCACACTACCTAGCTGGGGCCTCCTCTGACTCTTTCTCATCCTCAAGCTCCTTGACATCTTCTTGGGGTCACAGCCCACTGGGTCTAATGCCTTGAAGGACTCATACAATCTGTTGGCCCACTGACCTCAAGACCAAATAAGTAACAAGATGGTATCTGAGCAAAAGGGAGGGGGTCAGTGCTGAGGTCCAGTGGGGAACAGAGCTTTCAGGATCAGCTGAGAAGTTCTATGGATCGGGGAACCCATAGAAAAAGGATCAATCTAGATTTAGGGGAGAAGGATGCAGAGGATTCTTCTACCTTGGGGCTCCCAGAGATCAGGCCCACATGGAGTGAGAAAGCTGGCTTTCTGTCACAGGCTCCTTGAAAATACCCTGGCACACCCTCCTCAGAGCTGACTATGCCCTAGGACCTCTGTGGGCTCTCAACTGCCCACACCATCCAGCTTCCAAAGTCCTCCTGGGTCCACCTGACTCCAACTTGCTTTGCCAGCCATATCATCTGCCTTTCATCCCCTCTTTCATCCTCTCTCCTGTCCCTCTCTCTCCATCCACCCCCCTCCCACCTTCTCTGCTCCAGCCCTAGCCTTTGCTCTAACAACATCGGCTTTTATGCCTCTGCTTAGGCTTCTCCCTCTGCCTCCTCACCCACAGAGAAAACTCTGCCAACCTTACCTTCAGCAAGTCTGCCAAGCCTGGCCCACCAGCCTACCCACCCAGGCTCACCCCGTGACCCCCTATGGCCACAGTACAGCCCTACCACCCTTTCAGCATCTGCTTCCTAGTTTCAGATGGGCTTCTGGAGGTTGACTTTGCATCTCTGACCTTTTTCCCAGTTCTGTGTCCTCATTCTCAGCCTGTACCCACAGTTAATGCCTGCTGAGCACCTGAAGGAGCTGGTGTACCTTTCTGCTGGGGAGCATTGCGATGATGGGGACATTCAGGTGCAAGTAGTCTCCAGGCCTGTGGTGGAAGTGAGGCACTGAGTGACCTGGGGAGAGAAAGGGAGTTCAAGATCATTGATGCCAGACCAAAAGCTGCATGACCCCTGGGCAAGAGGGTCCATGTAAGATAAGCAGGATGCACATGGGGAGATAGGACAGGTGGGTCCAGCAGAATGCCTGTGGGCAGGGGTGGGGGAGAGAAAGCTGCCAGAGTTCAAGGTCTAGCAAAGGACAAAGCAGGGCTTGGGCCGTTCTCAGAGCTAGGCCATACAGCCCTCTCCTGGGGGTGGGGCTGAGTGGGAGACCAGGGTCTCTCTGTCGTTGCCTCTGTTTTAGTGCTTGGCCCTTCGGCTCTGTAAGGGAAGATTCCTGGTGCCAGCTGCGAATATTTGGAATATCTGGATGGAGTGGAGGACCACTATAGGGCTTATAAGCACCAATGTCCCTATCACACTTACCCTTTCTTGATGGGGGGAAGAAAGGAAAGACAGAGTGATTTCCTGGGAGTGGAGAAGGAAAGGCAGAACACCACGTGTTAATATCTGCGCTGCTACTTGCCGGGGGGCCTTGGGCTGTGGGCGCATTACTTTTCTGAGCACCAGATTCCTCACTGGTCAAATGAGGATGCTATTTCCTGCTACAAAGGGTTGCTGTTGGCCCAGGGAAGGTGTCTGCATATGTCTATTTTTTATGTGACCAGATCAGTTCAGGGGACAGTCAGGGTCTCCCAACTAAATCCTCTGTGACCTCCACATCTTGGGGAAGCTAAGGATAGAGGGGCACAAAGATGGAACTAATGTTTCCAGAGTACCTGTGCTAGGTATGGCTTCACAGATGAAGCAGGGAGTTTCCAACGTCTGCTACTTAGATTCTCCTACTTTCCCAGGCCTGCTGCTTGGGAGCGGGGGTGGGGGGGTGTTTGTTGCTTGGATTCTGGTGCTGTCGGGAATGGAAAGTTCCTGCTGCTGGTCCACAGTAGCAGCTACAGCAGCTATGGCTACCCTGACCCCCTGCGCAAACAATCAAGAGTGCTTATGCAATGATGGATGGGATTAACAAGTTTCTCATTCAACCTGTACATAATCTCACCAAAATCTTACCATTGGGCCTGTGGGTGTGACAAGTAAATCTCTTTCTGAGTGCCATCTGCTTTCACTGGGAAATTGCCGTAAAGCATATATTATGTCACTGAATTCCTAAAATAAATTCAAAGGGAGTGAATTATAGTTCCATTTTACAGATGAGGAAACGTAGTGACCCAAAAATAGCGGACGGGGGATTTGAACCCTAGTAAACTTGTGTCCCTACCCCTTCCAATGCCATTTCCAGCCAGTTTAATCCAATTAAGGCAAGGAAATAAACCAGTGATAAACAAACCAGCAAACCATTCTTATAAGGCAGACGTAACTCAAGTGGCACAGGATCATGGCCTGGGCACCTTGAAGTGGCCACTCCTGTGGATGCAGGGGCTGGAGCTGCCCACATGAGCAGCAGCAGCAGTAGAGCCGCCCCGGTCAGGGAGGCCAAGTGTGGACCCAGCCAATACTGGGTCTTGCTGTGAGCAATTCCCAAAGCCAGAAGGGGCTGGCCTCAGACTGAGCCTGGAGTGCTGGAGATAAGCACGAGAGAAGCTTTTCCCACCCACCTACCTTTTGGGGTTCCCAACCCCTCACTATCACCTCGCAGGCAGGGAATTTTAGCCAGAATTCTGGCTTATCCAGAGCACCCTTTCTTTGTCCATTGTGTAGACAAGACAGAGCAGCTGTATGCCATATACTAGACTGGGCACTGGAGAACAGAGTGGTTCGTGAAAGGCTCTCTTCTCTGTCTGTCTGTCTGTCTGTCTGTCTGTCTGTCTCTGTTTCTCTCTCTGCCCTGGCCTCCTTCCTCTGTGGGGGTCTCTTGGGCTGGCAGTTCTCCCTTTCTCTCCTGTCCCCAAGACTTCATTGCTTCCCTAGGACCATAGCTGGGTCTCCAAGTAGGATCTCCAGAATTGTGGCAGGAACAGAAAATGTTAGAATGTCTGCTGGTAAGACTTTGATTTGAACACCCAAGAAGCACATATGCTTTATTGATATTTCATGTCTGTGCTGGGTTGGTGTCCCCAGCTGGTCTATATATTAAACAGGCTCATGTCACATGTGGTTCTTGAGGTCTCCTGGGGGAAGGCACAGTTTCCCAAAGGAATTTTGAAGAGCGTTCCCACCCTTGCTTGTGTCCAGCTATGCAGACCTCAGATTATATTATCTGGTTTTAACTTCAAACTAAGTAGCCCTCACAGGAAAGACAAGTAGCTTAAAATGATTCCCTGCAGAGAAGGGAAGCTGGAAAGTAGTATTAATAATGCAAGCGCAAGTGACAAGATGAGCAGTGTGCCTGCCACCACTGGTCTTTGTAGCCAACATGAGGTTAAAGATAAAACCTACTCTAATAAGAAGCTAATTTATTAAGAAAATCCAAACTACAAGTGTCCGTTCTGATCATTAAGAATGACTCTTGCTTTAGAGTCACATTGTGCCATAAGTCTAGTGGCATGTATTGAATTATGGAGTTCCCCCCCCCCACCATATTTTGCTTTGTTTACATTGCAGGGGTGTGTGATAAAATACACCTGGAAACCTCACTTTCTGACCCAGCAGACCATGCTTGGACTCAGGCAGGCATCCAAGGTCTCCTGGACCGTTCTCTGTGGACTTGGACACAGGGGCCAGACCAGCCCCCTTCGGGTATACCATAGAGCAGTGAAGATGAAATGGAAGCGACTGGTACACAGTCAGCATCGCAAAATACCAGGTGGGCTAACAAGTGCTCTGTGACTATGGACAAGTCACTGTCCATCTCCAGGCCTCCCAACCCACCACCGAGTGAGCTGGCCCTGCTGATTCCTAAGTAGTTATCCTGCCCTGGAACTCCAAATGCACACTGTGTGTGGCCTGGTCTATGAGAAGCCTGCATCAGCACCTCACTTCCCCCAGTTGTGCCTGCACAGCCCTACTGTGATGAAGCTGCAGTCAAGGCTGAGACATTGGATACAGCCCTGGAGCCACCACCCAGAGGGGGGTGTAATCCATGTCCATTGATGGTGATGGATAAACAAAATGTAGGGCATGCATACAAAGGATGATTTTCCTGTACCCCAGTTCTTGAATGAATAAATAAATCTTTTTTAAAAATAAAGCAAAGAATGATTTTCTAGAATGAAATCCTAGGCAGCTTTCCAGCCGGCCTGTCACTGAGCAGGTTTTTCCAGATAAACCTGCCCTTTAAAAAAAAAAAAAAAAAGAATGAAATCCTGTTTATGGTACAATATGAACCTTGAGGACATTATGGGAAGTGAAGTGAGCCATTTACAAAAAGGCAAATATGGCACAAGCCATATTCTTACCCACAGTAGCCAGGAGCTGGAGGGAGGCGGGCAAAGGGGAGCTATTATTTAAATGTCGCAGTTTTGGTTTGAGAAGATGAAAAGTCTTGGAGATGGATAGTGATGATGGTTGCACGATGATATGAGTGCAATTAACGTCGCTGAACCACACTCTTAAAAAACGGTTAAAATGGTAGACTTAATGCTATAAATATCTTACTACAATAAAAATGATGTTGTGAAGCAATATATCCTTATATGAAAAACATCGTTCAGTGAAGAAAGACAGTTAGTATATAGCATAATCCCATTTTTTTAATGGTATGTGTATGTGTGTGAGAGAAAGAGATCAGTTAGAAGGCAGTATAAAAATGTTACAAGTGACTTGCTTGCTTCTTTAAACCATTCCATGTTGACTAAAATTACTACAATAAAGAAAAAGCAACAAAGTCATTTTTTTCAGACAGAAAAGAACCAAAGAAAGTTCTGGCTTCAGGTGAGTTGAATCAGGAGCATTGTTTCCTGGGTCCGACATTTCCCTTTTCCCTCCCATGCCCCATCACCACAAAAGGAGGCCAGGGACCAATCAGAGAGAAGGGGGTCCCGGAGAAAGAGAGCCCTGGATAAGCAGCCCCATGCTGGGGAGTCACCAAGACAGCTAACTACCTTGGGTTCCCTCAGACCCCCAACTTTGCCCCAGCCCAGCCCTAGGAAGGGCCCTTACCATCATGTAGTACACTGGAAAAGGAATTTGAGTTTGCCCATCGGGTCTCCGTGGGTGAGCAGGATCAGCACCCCTTGCAGCTTCCGGAGGGTGATGGAGCCACTTCCACCCCAGTCAGACAGTGTAAAGAATCTCTCAGCAGAGAAAGACTAGCAGGGAAAAGTGGGAGAGAAGTACAGGTGTGGCCCAAGGCATGGGCTTGGATTCATTCTGTGTGTGTGTGTTTGTGTGTCCATGTGTGCAGTGGTAGGATTCAGGCAGAACCCTGGAGCCTGACTACAGAGACTGATTGAGCCCCCAAGGCCACACTGTGGGGGAGGGTCCATGGTCCATCCTGTCTACTGGGCTCTGAAAGAACTGTTCAGAGCCCTGCAGCAGGAAAACTGAACTATGTTTGGCTCTCAGCCCCCTTCGGGCCCCTGTGCCTGGTAATTGTATAGACTCTCTGTCCCCAATATGCCATCACCTCCATCAGCTTTGTGGCCCAGACCCTGGTGGCCCAACACGGGTCCTCCTACAGGCTCCTCCCACGTCCTGCCTCATTCCCTTGGAGTTACTCCAGAGGATAAGTGAATCTGGGGGGACTTAATATGTACATACCTGTGTCTGTTCATGTCCTTAATTAGGTTGTACACTTAACTAAGGCTTGATTCACTCACTCACTCACTCACTCATTCATTCACTCAACCATCATGTTCTGTGCAGCCCTTTCCTTGCTAGACCTCCTATTAGGACTGGACAGAGAAAGAGGAAGCCCATCCCTGGATATTCCCCTCAAGGCAGGGAGAAGAGGCTGTAGTTTTTGTGTCTCATCTAGAGACTAGGAGGTATTCACTAGCCATCAAGTCCACTGTGGCCAGTCAAAACTGCTAAGGTCTTACTCCTTTCTGCCCAGACCCTTGAGGAAGCCTACTCTCCATCCCACATAACCTTTAAGATATTCTACAGCCCCCTGTTATGATAGTGATGTATTGAACAGACAGAGGTCTTTTCTCCCTTCTCCCGACTTACTATGGAAGGAGGCATGCCATTTAGTTTTTAGTAGTATCCCTGCTGCCAGCAACTAAACCTTCCAATCCAAACAGGTGCATTCCTTGGCTCCCCCATCTCAGGGACACAGGCCACCACTGTGAGCCACCCCAGAGGGCAGTGGGCAGAGGTTGGCATTTGCAAACTCACTCCTTCTGCCTCTCTGCTAAAGTCTCCATTGTTTCTCAGGCATGCAGTCTCATTTGGAGCATGGTGGAGCAGTCTAAATGGAGCTTCATTGACTTCAAACCATTGAAAAGTTTAGCTCATGGCAGAAGGTTAAGTCATAGCATCAGCTTTGCCCGTGAGGTTAGTGGAACTTGTGAGCTCAATAATATCTCTTAAGGATTTGACAGGCTACTGTGACCTGACTTCACATGTTATATGAAGAAACCAGGAAGCCATGACTACCGGCAAGGATGGGAAGGCACCAGTATCAGAGACAGAAGCATGCTCCTGACCTGCTTGGAGGTGGGATGCAGGCCCAGGGTACCCAAGGAGCAACCTGTCTCTCCTTGTTAGCAAGTATATCCAGACATCCAGATTGCTCCTCTCTATAATGCACGGTCCCCACTTCTGGAATAGACACTTGCCTCTTTCACATCCAGGGCAGCTCTTCTGAGTCAACCTCTCAGTCTTCTCCTGCAATGGTCTCAAACTGGCACTTCACCCTCTGGAGCCTCTCAGCACCCTCCTCGGCACTCATGGTGCTAGGGATGAGGAGACAGGTTATGAGATCAGGGTAGTCCAGGGTCATGGGTCTCATGGTGCTCCCAGGACCATGGATTTCTTCAAACTAGGGTTTTGGGCTTCCTAGGACGCTGAATTGGCTGCTTCTGACTGTGTCTTCCTTCCAGCTAGGGTCAGTTGCCCAGGACTGTGTCCTCATGAAATGGACCTACGACAGTAAACACAAGGAGAGTGGCAAGCTGCTCTGAGAGTTTTATTAGCAGGATGACAATGACTTCCCCACCTCACACTACCACAACTCATTGCTGTTTTTCAAATACTTCATTTGGTCTCTGTGACAATTTGGGAGTTATGCAATTACAGGAAGGAAATAAGCTCAGAACAATTGCATGAGTTAGAGAAATGTATCCAGCAGGTCGGACAGAGGAAGCAAGAACTCAAAGCCAAGGCCAACCCCAGAGCCTCTGTGCTGTGCTTGGATTCTTCTCTCTGGTACAAGCCACACAGGACCCGGATCTTAACTGTCCAGGCTTGTCCTGCGGTATGACAAGGGTATCACCCATCTAACTGAGCAAATGGGCAAACCCTGCTATGATCTAAACAGAGGTCAGCGAGGAAACAGGTTAGCACTTTTCAAAATGCAGCAAATGAGACAATGATAGAGGACTTGGAACACCCTGTCTGTTAAATGTTCTTCTGAGAGGATGCCTTTGTCTAAACCCAAGAAAATGATTACACCTTAGATGATTTGGCTACAATCACCCCGCATTATTTGCAGATTCTGTATTTGTAAACTCAACTACCCACTAAAATTTATGACCCCCAAAATAATATTCACAGCATTTTCCAAGTTATCATGGACCTGAGCAAAGTACTGATACATTTGTGTTACCTAAAGCCCACTTTCCCAGCTGAAATCAACAAGGTGATGCTCTCCCTCCTACTTCCTGCTCTCCCTGTGAACCAGGGCCCTCCATCATCAACTGTTTAATGCTGCGTGTCTCACATGTTTGTGCTGTTGTTAGTGATTCTACTCTTTATGGCTCCCCCAACCCCAGCAAGGATGACGCTGAAGTGCTGGTTAGTGTTCCTAAGTGAAAAAGACCAATGTACCTGATGAAGAATATGTGTATAGATAAGCTTTGCTCAGACTTAAGTTCTGGGACTGTTAACCAGGAGTTTCAGGTTAACAAATCAACAATTTAATGAATTAAGTTTACATTTTTAAAAGAATCTTTGAGACAGAAACACACATAAAACCCGATTACCTATTAATGATTCATGAAAAAAATGTGCCCAAAAGTTGTTAGGAACTTCACCCTGGATTTTTCCAAGAAGTAATGTGTAAGAGTTCACTAATTCAGTGTTTGTGGCAACTTTATAGATCTGCCATAAATAGGAAGAGTCACTCTACTTATAATTAATATTAATAATAAATGAGCTATCTTTCATTTAAGGAACTAGGAAGAAGAAAATATATACATACATAAAGAAAAGAATAGGCTATTAAATATTAAATTGGAAATTAAGAAACTAGAAGCTAAAAAGTTCAAAATGATCATTTTATTTTGACTATGTGATGGCTTTACAGATGTATCACATTGTTCATTTTGGGGCTCTCTCTGGTGGCACAGTGGGTTAAAGTGCCGCATTATGCAGCTCTCTGAAGCCACTATAACGGGAGTTCGATCCCCGCCTGTCCCGGAGATGACCCACACCGTGCAGCAGACCTCTCCTGACCCACCCGCTGCTCCCCTCAGCAGTGTACTTTGTCAATCTGCCTGTTCTGCTCCCTCCTCTGTCTCTGGTGAATCCTCTCACCAACCACACCTCTGGCTTGTACCCCAGTTCTGTAAGCATAAAATAAATAAACATTTTTTAAAGATTTATTTATTTATTCATATAGAACTGGGGTACAGGCCAGAGATGTGGAGGGTGAGAGGATTCACCATGGACAGAGTGGGGAGCAGAACAGGCAGATCGAGGAAGTACACTGCTGAGGGGAGCATTGGGCGGGTCAGGAGAGGTCTGCCTCGCCATGTGGATCTCCTCCGGGGCAGGCGGGGATCGAACTCATGCGGCAGAAGTGGCTTAAGCTTCTGAGTGCAGTGCTTTAACCTGCTGGCTACCAGGGAGGGCCCAAAATAAACAAACATTTAAAAAAAAATTTGTTCATTTTGAATATGCAGCTTTTATCAATTATGCCTCAATGAAATGAAAAAAACAAGTTTGTTCTTTTAAAATACAAAATAGAAAATAAGATTAAAGAAAAAAAGTGAAAAATACAACATTAATATTAATAAAAGCAATAGATATCTAGAAAAGGGAGGGACTACAGAGGAATCAGATGCTATTGAGCCAATGTTTGGAGAACTTAGAGAAATAAATTAATTTTAAGATGAAGTAACAATCGTCACAGCTGTATAATCATTTGAGATTATTGTCTGTCACCGACAGACAATGCAGTGACACTCTGTAACTCTTCCAAAGGCAAAGAAGCCTTGTCACTCCCCTGCGCTGGCCTGGAGAACTAGATGGATGAGCCACCCACCCTCTGCTGCTTTCCGGGTCTGGCTGGCCGCATTCCCGGGCAGGGCCATCCTTTCCCTTGTCTTCTAGAACACAGGTCCCCCGACGGCTGCCGTGTGTGTGGCGGCCTGTGCGGTGAAGCCACAGCTCGTCTCTCCTCAGCTCCTCCTCTTCTTGACCATCCTAAGGAGCTGCTGACACCCACAGCCTTTCTACCATCCATGTGCTGGCTCGATGCCAGCTTGGTCCAGAGAAATTCCAACAAGGAGGTCGGGTGTGCGGCAGAGCAAGAGTTTCTCGGGGAAGAACGTTGGCTGGCCTCCATCTGGCCGAGTACCTCCCACTTTGCCTTCCTCAAAGACACTGGACAGGTGGGAGGATTAAAATGCCCTGGAGAAAATCACCAACCACTCCAGGCAGGCCCTACTGGGTACCTCGTGAACCAGTGAGCCATCACCAACAAATCAATCTCCTACAAAAACGCTGAAGCGCTAGCAGAGCCAGGCAGCGGCCTTACTCATAGTGCTCGGCTAGCCCTCGGCCCCGCGCTGCTGGGTGGCATGCCCACCGTCACGCCACAGTTTGCTCAGGGAGGGAAACGGCATGTCCTGGTGGCTCAGCAGGAACTCAGCCGGTTGGGCCCACTCTGGAGCTTTTACTACCCCGGGAGCTAACCTCAGTGTATAAATTACACTGAACCCATCAGGCTGCCTGTTCTGGGGAAGCATGGGGGTCTGCCTGTGCTATTTGTTAAAAACATCTAAGTGAAATCACACAATACTTAGAACACCCTCATGAGATTAGGATTCTACTTGTTTTTGTATGTGCTGTCCTGTCTGGTTAAGAGATGAATTTGGGCTGCTAATCCTGGACATCTGTTGGAGATCAGTACCTGCTCCCCACTCCCAGTGACTTTAGATGTGTCTGGTGAATTGCCAAAGTAAGGGAGATAATTATTGCTTTGTTTTAAAGTAGGTCAGTAGAAGAGATTTCTCTGATATGTGAGCAATGTGGGATATTACAAGGAGGCCTTGTGAGGTGGTCATATCAGGACCTCAGAACCCACAGCGACTCCAAAGTCCCTTTACTATCACCCACTTAGTCCTCTGCACACAGGCCCAGTGGTGGTCATTTAGGTCACAAAGTAAGATAATGTCTGCAGAACCATAATCTTCTACTGACCCCTGGAAATACTCCCACCTGACTAGGCCAAAGATCAAATCTACTAGGTCCAAATAGTTTGCAATAGAGTATCAGAGCATCTGTTTTTCTTTCAAGGGTTCCTGCCCCAGGGTTTGTGCCATAACCGCATTTTTTTTTTAAAGATTTATTTATTTGTGCATACAGAACTGGGGTACAGGCCAGAGACTCAGGGGTGGCGAAAGACTTCACCAGAGACAGAGTGGGGAGCAGAACCAGGCAGATCGACGAAGTACACTGCTGAGGGGAGCAGCGGGCGGGTCAGGAGAGGTCTGCCACGTGGTCATGTGGTCACCTCCCGGGCAGGCGGGATCGAACTCATGCGGAAGTGGTTTCAGCTTCTTAGTGCAGTGCTTTAACCCGCTGCGCCACCAGGGAGGGCCGACATAACCGCATTTTAAGAGCTCCATCTCATGACAAGTTACACGACTGGTTTTCCATAAAATCAAGTAAGACCTTCAAGGTCAACCGATCTTTTTTAGTTTAAGTCTCTCTTCCACCCTCCCCCAACCATACCTGGGGGTCTCTGAGTTGCATACTTGCAGGCACAGGGTGCACCCTTGCTCGGGAGGTAGCAGTTGTAGAAACTGTTTTGATAGTTTAAGGAAGCTTACTTAAACTAGGATGAACAGGGAGATAGAGAAGAATTCTATTAAGTGACTTCATTCAATGCAAATCAAATGATCTGTGGTTTCAATCAAAATTATTTCCTACATTCCAATAAGAGCAGGAAATAGAAAATTCTTTTGAAGACATAAGACAAACAGTAAATATGAATTATGCTTTCAAGTTTTGGCTGATGAAGGGAGGAAGGGTGAGACGGAGCGCCTGCTTCCCATTGGCATTGGGATTACCCATGCCTGGGTCTCTGTCTCCCCCCTGGATTGTGAGTTCCTACAGGCAAGATTTGTGTAGCATTCATTTTAAATCCCAGGAAATCAGCACGGTGCTCAGCACATAGTTAGCACTTCAGGAACAGGAATTTAGATCCAGTTTTTCTTTGCAACAACTGAGTAACAGGCCCCACTGAGCTGCAGTTTCCTCATCTGGAAAATGTGGCAAGTATCCCTCCAACCAACGGAACAGTCACACATTGCTTCACAGCATTTTTGTTAACGATGAAGCATGTATATGACAGTAGTTCCTCTATCCAACCTAGGTGTGTGGTGGGCTACCTATCCAGGTTTGTGTAATTACATCTATGAGGTTTGCACAGTAATAGTGAAATCACCTAACAGTGCATTTCGCATAACTTATCGGGATCAGTGATACAACTGTACAGTTGTGTAATGAATATGCCTGCTTCGATTTGATATTCATAAAAAACTTACCCTGTGTTAGCATTGTCTGAGTATCCAGACTAAAGAAAAGAATCTAGCAGTATAAAGGCAGACACAGGGGTGTGGAGAGAGTGGACAGTAAGCACTAGGAAGAGGAAGAAAATACTGGGCGGACTTCTCAGTAGAAGAGACTGATTCTAGATGGGGGTTAGCGTGTGAATAGGAGTTTTGCAGGTGGAAAAAGATATGGACATTCTAGGTGGCTGGCAAAGGCATGGGAGTGTATTCTGTATTCAGGAACTATGGCAGTTTTAGTATAACTAAGTAATTACCCAAGAAAGGATACTATTGGGAGCAGACCTGAAGCAGGGAGGAGTAAGATCATGAAGGGTCTGCTATGTACTATGTCTGCGCTAGGAGCTGAGAAGCCAGCAAAAAATGTTCAACAATGACACAATATGGTCAGGTGCTTGCCAAAGCACTGACAGATAAAAATCTCATGCATATCTTCAGATCTGGGTAAAACACAAATTTTTAAAAGGAAGAAAATAAACATTGTGAACATTTATCTTTAAAGGTTATCTTTCACTAAACAAATATTCTCAAGGAACACTTTTCCCAATAATTTTTGCATGATTGTAAAATTATATTAATTATAGAAAATTAGAAAAATGCCTAAAACACACAAAAAGATTAAATATCACTGTTACCCACTCTCAGATCAAATCACTGTAACAATGAATGTTCCCTTCCAGTCACAGGCAGATCATAGCCCTGTTTGGGATTCAGAGTAGGTGTGTGAACTCGTCTGCCAGAGTTGGCTTGCCTGCAGAAAAGGGGGTGCAGAGGTGAGGGCTGGATGACACGGGGGAGGAAAGCTTGTATCTGGCCTTCAGTTTTGCTCTTGAACTGTAGTCTGAGCTCTTGGGAGAGAAAGGGAATCTCCCCACTTTTGCCAGGAATGCAGGAATATCTGTTATTGTTTGGGCTCAGAGGTCTTGACATTCTGGAGGTGGAGAAGATCCTGCCCTGGGAGGTGCTTTTCAAAAGTACACAAGCTACAAAACAGCTGGAGGAAATGACCTCAAATACAGACAAGCAAACAGCTCCTGCACACCAAGCTGTGAGCAGGCTGGCTGGTGCACACCAGAGGGACACCAGAGGCACCTCAAGAAACACCTGGGGAAATCTGGGTGTAAGGTAAAGGGAGGCTGAAATTCCAAAGGCAGTGAGAGGTGAGCAGAAATGCCAACGTCATTGTTCATACTCACAAGCCAGAGTCAGGAAAGTAAGAAACTGTATCTTGGGACTTTTGGTTAAAATGGCATTATGTTCACATCTGTATCACACACAAAGTAAGATCTATTTTTAATTGAAAAGACCATCTTCTCTCCGAAATAAGACCAACATCCCTGTGGACCAGGGCAGAAGCAGAAATGCTCCATGGAGGGTAAAGGGAAGCCCTGGCTCTGCTCAGCTCTGGGTTCAGAGGAGCAGAGGTTTCTAGTTGCTCTGGTGCTCGGAAGGGGTATGGACCTGATAAAGTCACTGTGTAAGGACCTGAGGAACCCTTGCTTATGGCAGAAGGCTAGGGAAAAAAGCTGTAACTAACAAGGGCCTGGGACTATGATTTGTATTTTGTACTTAGGAGAAAATGAGAAATTGACAAGAGTTGCAGCAAGTCAAAGCTGTTTGGGGCCAGCACCCCCCCCCCCACACACACACACACCCGCCCAGCATCCTCAGCATCCTCAGATCTCCCTGGACAGAATTCCCAAGCTACTAAGGGAAAGCCAACATTAAACTGGGTGGGGGTCCCCAGCAAGCTGGGTAGAAGCAACCCCAAAACTGCCTAGAGAGGGCTGACTTGAACATACACACTTACCTTTTAAAACAAGCCAGCCCACTGGTATTCCAAAAAACCTATAGAGAATGAATGCTAAGAAAGGCAGCCAAACCAATAAGAAGGGAAATTCATTCCATAAAAAGTCAAAATAATCGATTTTAAGAATATTTAGAACACTCAAGACAGAAAGGGGAAACATTCAATAAAAAAAAGAATAAGAATTTAAGGAATAACAATGAATGGAAACGAAATCATCCCCAGTAGGTGTGAAGAAGGCCCAATTAGAAATAGGGAGAAAATATGATTTTAAAATTCTCAAGCTATTCAATAACTAGAATAGTAGTTAGACTAGACATAGTTGAGTGTATAATCCCTCAGAGAGCGTGTGAAATCATTTCAGAATTTTCCTCACTCACCAAAACATTGTAAACATTTCTCCATATTAATAGATATGGATTGTCAAAATGTGTAAATGAGTTTTCTGTGTTTAGACATTTAATTTTCTTATTTTTATTCCATCACTGTAAGCAAGTTGTGAGAAACCTTATGACTGAATCTTTGTCCAAGTTTCCAATGGTTTCTCTAGATAGTAGAATGCCCAAAAGAGTAATTATTGAGCCTAAAAAGCATGAACTCTCCTAAGTCTTTTAATATGGTGAAATAGCCAAATTGTTTTCCAAAACTCTGGAATCAATTTTCATTTCCACCCATATTTTACAGGAATGTCTGTTTCCCCAAACACTTGTAAATATTAATGATTATCTTTTAAAATATTTGTCCATTAAAGAAAAATAAAATCTGTAGTTTTTGTCTTTGACTATTAGTAAAGCAAATATCAGCATGGAAGCATTAAGTTTCAAAATCCTCTTTTCTCATTTTTTGTGGGAAGTGGGGCATATTTTACTGTAGGGGGGCTGAGGGCTTCATTTCTCTAGTTCTGTTCTCTGCTGACCATTTTTTTTTCTTTGTTTTCAAGTAAAATACTTCTACTATTTTTAGCAAAGTCATGACATATTTTTACTCTAGTCTGAGAACAGATTATTATTTGTTGATTCCTAGGACTGTTTTTAAGTCCAAAATTTGTGTGAAGCCCATGAACTTTCCCTGCTTGCTGTAGGGTGGAGCCACTCTGTTATGCCAGGAGGAGTCAGGAAAGGCAGCTGAGATGGACAAATGGGACCCAGGACATACACAGGGTCACTTGCCTGTGCTCCCCCTGGGAACCTATATCCCCTCACCCACTCCAGGATGGTGCTCTGCACATTTATAGCATGTGAGATACATGCTATGGAAAATGGGGACTATGGGATCATGATTTGTATTTTGTACTTAGGAGAAAATGAGAAATTGACAAGAGTTGCAGTAGATCAAAGCTGTTTGGGGATCAGATCCCAGCAGCATCCTCAGATCTCCCTGGACAGAATCCCCAAGCTATCAAGGTAAGGCGGACATTAAAGTAGTGGGCTCAGGAAGCTGGGTGGAAGTTAGAGAAGGTGAATGCAGATCAGTGGTTTCAGATGGGGTGAGAACCAAATTGAAAAAAGGGCGATCTGATAGGAAGGAGACTTCGTTGAGATGATGAGAGACGAGCAAAAGTTGGAAGGCAGTGAGGGAGTTATCCAGGTAGAAGAGAGTTCCAGGCAAAGGAGAAAATCCGTGCAAAGGTCCTGCGGCAGAAGTGTGCCTGAAGTGTTCAAGACAGACAGCTCATGGCAATATAGAAGTAACCAAGATTTCTTTGTGGGGTGGATGACAGGAAGGTGGGAAGGAAACGAGAGAGAATACTGCTTAGCCTTAGTCAATGAAGTGAAAGGGAACAGGTCATTTGTGACATAGGAGCACCGGCAGGCGCTGAGTTAGGACTACCACGAGTCAAGTTTGAGTGGCCATGCTGACATCCAAGTGGAAACCTTAAGCGGCTGGCTCTGTTAGACCACAGCAGGGCCAGGGTCGGGGCTGGAGCATGCACTTGTTGGTATACTTGAAGCCATGGAGTTAGGTGAGCTAGATAAAAAGAGGTTTGGTGGGGGGAGGGTCTCCCTCGTGGTGCCGGGGTTAAGGACAGCGCTATCAAGCTATTGCCGGCCACTGCGGCAGAGCTCGATCCAGCTGGCCAGGGAGCTGACCCACATGGCCCAGCAGACCTCTCTGTCTCATCCGCTGCTTCCCTCAGCAGTGTATTTCACTACATCTGCCTTCCCTGCTCCCCACTCTGTCTCTGGTGAATCCTCTTACCCAGTTCTTGTATGCATAAATAAACAGCTCCCAAAAAAGCTGGACTGAGCCCACCTTTTAAAGGCCAGATAAAGAAATTGGGTATAGTTTCAAGCAGAAAAACAGGAAGGACCACAGAGGCAGGATGTGTGGGGAACAGTTTATGGATGACAATCTTAGAAAGGAATTCCTTCTTGACCCTGTTCCTGGGGTAGATTGAGAGACCCACCCATAAAAGGGAGGAAGAAGGCAGGGTGGAGTGCATGCAGCTAAGTGGGAAAAGAATCTCGGACTCATCGAGGAACTCGGTGTCATAATTCTGGTTCTTGCAATAAGGCTTAACAATTAGTCCTTGAAATAAGGCTAATAGTTATAAATTCAAACATTTTGTTGGACTAAATAAAAATATTTTTGCTTTTTGTGTTTAAGAGCCTCAGGCCTGGAGGCCCAGAAGAAAATGTGAGCCCCTGGTGTCAGGCCTTGGAGAACCGTCTCGGGGTCCCACTGTGAGTGTGGCCTGAGATCACCACAGCAAAATGGCCTGCCTTTCTCTGTCTTGCCCGTCATTCTTGCACTCCCTTCCCTTTCCTTCCTGTAACTCTGTGGGTATCATTTGTCCCCACAGGAATTGCAGCACGGCCTTACTTCAGGGCAGCTGCCCAGCTTGTTCCCAGAACACAAGTTCTGCAAGGGAAACAGAGGGACATCTGGGGATCTGGTGCATGCTGACATAATGCAGGCCTCATCTTTAGAATGTCCTACCAGGCTATCCGGAGGGCATGTCCTCTCTCCAGGCTCTCAGCTCACCCAACCTGCTCCGTTTAGCACCAAGCAGATGATAGCTCTCCTCATTTCTTCACCTGGTGAACTCCTACTTAACCTTCAAGGGCCACTGCACATGTTGACCTCTTCAGTACACGCCTCCCTAAGGTAGTTAATTTAGTTCTTTCCTCTAGTCCTCACTGTTCTTTCTTTACTTTTATTCTATTAGAGCATACTTGAGACAAGGGAGAACTCACTGGGAATTGAAAGCAGCGTGATAATGTATTGAGACATTATTTATGCCATTTATCATTCTCATATCTTACCAAGAAAGAGCAACAGCTAACAAGCTCCAGCGTCTAGAGAGTAGCCTGGCTCTCTTCCTATACTCCATAAGGGTTTGCCAGCCCCCTCAGGGAGTAAACAATTCTTCCAGCTTTTGGGTTTGAGAGATGAGTGAAGGGGGGTGGGGGAGCCCTGGTGAGAAAGGGCTGTCAAAAGGCAACTTTTTTTTTTTTTACTGTTCTTTAAGTTTATTAGTTGTTTTTTCAGACTTGCTGGATAATATTGAACTTTTTAATGTAACATAATAGTTTATTTTTACATCATTTTGTGCCCTTTTCCATCTCAGTTATAAGCCCTGTGGGCTTCCCATCACCAGTTCACCCATGTGCCATCACCATAGTCCAGTGCACTTTCCCCCCCTCCCATTTTTGATCCCATTCCACATTCCACCCCCGTAAAATGTCTCTGATATATAGCTGTACATTATTATTATTTTTTCCTTGCTGGTCCTTTATGCTCCTGCTATGAGTGAAACCATCCGGTATTTTTCTTTTTATTTCTGGCTTATTGTACTTAGCATGATCCCTTCCAGCTCCATCCATCAAAAGACAACTTTTAAAGAGGATTTATTTAGAAAGAATGGCGATAGTCAAACGAGATTACCCCAGAGGGGAGGAAAGTGGGGCTTGGTGCACCAAGGTAGAAAGTAATGTTTTAGGTAAAGGCCATTTGGACATGGTGTGTACCCACACACATGCACAGTGTTTTCCTAACTAACCACTGACTCACATGCACAGCACTGTTAGAGAAAGCATCTAACCACTCGGAACCCAGGCATGGGGCTCTGTCATCCAGAGTGGGGGTCCAAGCCCTTGACACACAGAACTGGCAAGGCCAGGCCTGCATCTTGTGTCACCAGGAGCAACAGCAGCCGTGGCCACGAGTGCTGCCAGACCCCCTTTCCAGGTTGGAAAATCCCAGCAGGGCTTATACATGCCCAGGGGAGAGAGTTTGTAAAAGCACAGAAGTGACAGTGCAGAACTTCCATCACCTTGATAAGGAGGATCCAAAGAAGATTTAATTTCCTCTTAATAAAAGCAAGTCGCTCAGGAAGTAAAAACTGAAACAGCACAGAGAATAGACAAGGAGACTTCCTCCGGCTCGGCTCCTGGCCTGAGCCCCTTTCCAAGTGGGACCCTGGGAGTGGCATGTGTCTGTGCACAGGCATGGGCATGGCCCTCGGGCGTGCCCCCTCACACATGCCTGAGAACATGCATGCCACACACGAGAGGTGTTCTCTGCCCCTTGCCTGCTGGGGCCCCACCTGCTTTGGAGATCACTGTACAGCAGCTCATCAGCACCGTCTCCTTCTGTATCATGACTGAAAACATCACAGCCCCAAGGGGTTCGATGGATTTGATCTGATTTGGATACCCTCAGGAATGTGAAAATAAATGTACCCCATGTTGTGGTATCTTTTCACTCCTGTATTTATATAGGAATGATTTCATAGTTCACATTTTTCAAGATTTGTGTCTGCATCTTCTTTCCTCCTGGGATGTGATTTCGCCAATGCCACCCCCTACCCCCAAATATAAACAGTGGTTGGGTGGTACCCAAAAGTCACAAGAGGAGTAGGGTGGCAACAATAGCCAGAGGGAGCCCCTTTGTAGTGATGGACACATACAGCTATACATGTGGCAACAATGTAACTAACATACATCCCCCTAAACACAAATCATGTAAACACAGTACTGGGGAGTACCAATATACTGTAGGGCGCTCCTGGTTTTAATCCTACACTGTAGTTGTATTTCTGATGTTGCCACTGGGGGAAATTATATTTTGCAACTTCCTGTGAATTTATAATTATTTCAAGATGAAAAGTTAAAACAACAAGGTCGTTGTCTCCTGCTTCCTAGTATTCTATTCCCAGCCTCTAGGGCAAGCCCTGGCACAGAGAACTGGAGAAGCGCAGAGCCTCTTCTTTCTGGTCTCTCCTCTGACCTCCATCTGTACAATGAGGTCACTGGACCCAATGATCTCCTGCAGCCACACAGCAAACACTTTCCAGTCCTCTCTTTCTGTTCAGGCAGCCATGAAGTGCCCTGCCTGTGCAGCCAGTCAGCTGGTTTTCCTTCTCAGCAGGGATCCCCACCCACACCCCCTTGTCTCCTCTCACCTCACTGGCCCTATAGGCTGATATCTCCTAAGTTTCCAGCAGACTATAACAGTTGCATGACAAAATTAGCAACCAAATTAAAATGGGAGATGTAGCACATTTTTGAAAAATGACATTTCTAAATGCCTCTGAGCTAAGCAGCAGAATTTGTCAGCTTATAAGCAACTAGACTTGGTTTACTTCAGAGGCAGAAAGCACACAGCCAAAGGGAGGAATGCTGTAATTATGTCAGGGGTCTCTGGGCTCCCAAATGAGCCTGCTATTCCATTGTCTTGACTGACCAAACCTGGAACTGGATTTAAAGGAGATACTTGTGTACAGTGGACAGTGTTGGCGTTCTAGCCAGACGCCCTTGCATCATTGCTATGCCCCTGCCCACCTTACAGCCGGCACGCTCACCAGCTGTAGGGAACTGGGCCTAGGCAACCAGAGTGGCCTCACCCAGCAGCGAAGGTACTGGGCATGCCTGGAAATGGACCTACTCCTCTCCTCCTCTCCCAGTGGTGGCAAGTGGACAGCATGAGCCTGGTAGTATGAAGCATGTGAGGTGTCATCTGAGGAAACCCCTCGGGAATTGGCATAAGCCACCCTCATAGGCTGTTTGGCTGAGGCTCCCCTGCTTCGCTCCCCGCTACCCCCACTTCCCCTGTTCCCCAACCAGTGTCTCCTGCCAATTAAAAATGTCCAGGAGTCATGCAGACAAGCAGGACAAGTAAGGGAGGCACATTTAACAGTCTCATCAATATTTCCCCACCAACACTGATCCATGAGTGCCCATAATTATATCAGTGGACCAATGATTTAATGCACACAGTGATCAGGAGTGGAAATTAGTCTCTCCAATAGGACTGAGTTATTATTTAGTGTAAACCTCAACTTTCTCTTATTGTCACACCAATAATTGATGAATTTTCAATCCTGTTTTGCTTTCTCTGGAGCTTGCTGTGGGATGTCTCTGACCAGTTCTTATTTTTTTTTCCTTCAATTTTCATGACTGTTTTTATTTTTGATTTATTATTATTATTTTAATAATATAATAGTTTATTTTTACATAATGTTGTGCCTTTTCCCATCTCAGTTGTAATCCCCGTGGGCTTCCCATCATCAAATCACCTATGTGCCATCACCATAGTCCAGTGCATTTCCCTCCCCCCACCTTTTTTTATCCCATTCCCCATTCCACTACTGTAGAATGTCTCTGGTATATAGTTGTTCATTATTATTATTTTCTCCCCTGGTCTGACCAGTTTTTTAAGGCAACAGTCGGAGAAGTGTCCTTTGGAGCTTGACTGAGGTCTGATTGCATTCTGTATCTGTCATTTTTAAGTTTATCTACTCAAGTCTATAGCTACTCCTGGGTAAACTAGAACAACACCCACCTACAGATTTTGTTGATAATTACAAAAGTTTTCCACGTAGGGTGAATGCTTAGGTCTGGGCCTAACTACTGCAAGGATACCCAAGACTTGTCTTCATCAGGTAGGGTAATGGGAATGACTGCCATGAATGAAGAGTTTTGTTTTACTGACAGATCTGTAGAAACAGGAGGCAGGACCCACCATGAGGGCCAGACAGGGAAACAGCAGTCGGGAAGCATGGAGGACAGGAAAACATGGGGAAGAGCCTTTATTGTAGTTTCCCCAGGAAAGAGAGGTGAGGTGGGATAGGCAGGTTTCAAATGCGCCAGTTTGAATAATTTTAGCAGGCTTTGGGACACAGGAGCTATCCCTGGTTGTCTGGCACTTAGGATGATTAAGGGAAAGGAATAGTACCCCAAAGTACAAGAACTCAGTAAAAGGAGGTGGCTTGGGTTACAGACTCTGCATTGGTTGGTATGCGAGTCCCAGGCCAGTTAATTTAAGAACTAATCTGTCTTTAAGAACTAATCTGGGATGGACAGTTATTTGAGAATCAGCAAGACCATAGATAAGAAAGCATAAATACAGAAAATAAAGAGACATGGTTCACACACAGTGCATGCCCAATACATTTGTATCACATTGGTAAGCCCATGTGCCAGGTGCCTGTGGACATGATCTTGTCCTCCTGCAACAGCCCTAGAGACTTATTTAAACAATCAGCTTTTCAAAGCTGAAGAAACAAAGGGTCAGAGAGATCAAGCAATGTACCCAGCCGTTGCTTCCTGAGGTTAATTCTTCTTAGTTAGTTCTTAGTTAGTGCTTCTGCTGAACCAACAGCAGGTTTAATTTCTCAGCAGTTAAGTTAACTCCCACCAGCTGCAGAGATTTAGAAGGCCACCAAGGGACCAGAAGATCACAAGGATGGAGATCACCACATGCGGTCAAAAAGGAAAATCAAATTGAAGGAGGTTCTTTTGGAGGGAGAGGTCTTTGTTTCAGGCAGTAAATGTGACCGGATGCTCCAGCAGGCAGGATGCATGCTTGTTTTGAATAAAGTAAGCAGGATGAATTGTCACCCCAGATGGCTGGTAAGATCATAGACAACCTGTGTGCTCAGAGGGTGGTCCCTGACCCAGGGAGTTAGAGTAAGGTCAAAATTTCAGAAAGACTGCTTTCTGTACAAAAATTAAATGCCCAGCTAAATATTTGTATATTTAAAAAAAAATTGCAAGGATGAGGAAGGTGGTTCTGGAAGAGACGGCAGCATGAATCATGAATGCCCAGCCTAGCTTGAGTCCAGTGGGTAGCAGAGGAAAGGACACAGAAAAGGCAAGATGCTGAGTCCTGAGTTCCTCTCAGGAAGTTCCAAACACCTTCTTGACCCAGGCCTGACCTGATACAGAGCTTGTCCATTGGCAAAATCAGTTGGCAAAACCCACCACAAGAGTGCAGGAACATTTGTTTTGAATCACAGTTGCCCTGTCAGAAGGCAGTAGTCACCCTAGTTCACAGGAGGCGGCAAGAGAAACACTCCTACCACACTGGCAATGACCCTGTGAAAGAACTCCAATGTAGGTCAAGTGTTGGAGAGGACACCACCACCCCCACTTTAGCCCCTCCTACATTTCACTGCAACTGTGCTTACCCAAGTTGCCCAAATCTTCCATTCTCACTTGCAAAAGCTTTGAAAACCCATCCTACAAGCCCTTTATCCCTAAAGTCAAAACTGAATCACTGGAGTATGCATTGCTCAGATTTGTTGCACAGTGGGAACAAAATAAAGAGCAAAATAAAGAGTGGGAACAAAATAAAGAACAAAACAAAATAAAATCAGAAAGGGCTTAAAGCCCAGCAAAAGACACTTTTTTTGGCTTTTGTGTCAACAAAACTTCTATCAAATAACTGGATATCTGCTGTGAAGCTGATGAGGGGAGGAAACAGAAATAAGTAACATACACATTGCAGTACAGGCACCTCCCTCTCCCAAGGGGAAGCACACGCAAAATGAACAGAGTCCTAATTGTTAATTTATTTATTGACCATGAACTGTGACACTGCACTAGCATTCTATCTCTCCCCACCACCTGATGAGACGATCCTGTGATGAAATAAAACTTGCACGTGATGCACTGGGCTTGGACAACAGACAACAGTTGATACATGTTAGCTCTAGTCAAGGATGACTGTCATCTCTGGTTTTGAGAAGAACGAAATAGGCTTAAAAGGATTAGAGTGACACACTAAGCCCCATGTTCTATAGTGTTTGATTCCAAAGTCCCTTAATCTTAGACTTAACATGTTTAATTAAAATATAGCTTCTGACTGGCCCTCCCTGGTGGCGCAGCTGGTTAAAGCACTGCACTAAGAAGGTTAAGCCACTTCCACATGAATTCGATCCCCGCCTGCCCCGGAGGAGACCACATGGCACGGCAGACCTCTCCTGACCCGGCCGCTGCTCCCCTCAGCAGTGTACCTCACTGATCTGCCTGTTCTGCTCCCCACTCTGTCTCTGGTGAATCCTCTCACCTCCGCATCTCTAGCCTGTACCCCAGCTCTGTATGAATAAATAAGTAAATCTTTAAAAAAATTGAAAATAAAATAAAATAAAATATATATAGCTTCTTGCTATCTCCTGTTGGAGGTTTTTCAGTTTGATATAGGGAGGTTATTATGACAAGAAGGCAGTGTAACTAGGCTTTGGCTTGAGACCCAATTCAGCAACTTTCTAATCTTGTGACTCTGCTTAATCTCACCAAAACTCAGTTTCCTAATATCAGTAAAATGGATTAATAATATTATACATCATGATAATGTTTATTAAAGGCAGTTTGGTAAAGTGATTGAGGGCATAAACTGCACAGTATAACAACCTAAGTTCAAATCTGACTCCACTACTTCACACTCTAAGACCTTGTGCTTTGTCTCTGTGTCTCAGTTTTTTCATCTATATGATGGGAATAAAATGAGTTGTTTTATTTTAAAGTGATCATACTTGTGAAGTTTAGAATAAGGTGCTTGAGGAGGAGGAAAAAGGGCTCACTCAGTGGTAGCTGCTGCTATTAGTAATACTGTTATCAGCCAATATAATATTCAGTGATGAAAAAACCAGATTTTCCCCCTGAAGATTAGTAATAAGATGCCTACTGTCACCACTTCAGTTTAAATTAGTACTAGAGGGTTTAGCTAGCACTATCAGCCAAACAAAGTAAATAAAGGGAAACCAAGTCAGAAAAGAAGAAGTGAGACTCTCAGTATTCACATAAAATGTAATATTAGAAATTGAAAATCCTAAAGACTCCATCAAAAAGTTATTAGAAATAATAAATGAATAAATGAATTAGTAGGTCACAAATCAATAAACAAAAATCAAAAGAAATTAACAAAATAGCTCCATTTATAATTGCTTCAAAAATAACTAAATTTCTCAAAATCAACTTAGCCTGAGGTAAAGACCTATACAAGGAAACATAAGATGTCACTCAAGGACTTGGTAACACAGAAGATGGAAGGATATCCCATGTACATGAATGGGGAGAGTCAATAAAATCAAAATTTCCATCTGCCTAAAATGATAGACAAATGTAATGCAATCCCCTTTAAAGTACCAGAATTTTTTTTTCAAAAAAAGTTGGAAAATTAAAATTTAGTTGGAACCACAAAACACCTCAAATTACAAAAGCAAACCTGACTTCAAACTTAATATAAAGCAACAGTATTAAAAACAATATGGAACAGAATGGAAAACACAACAATAAAGCCATGTGCATACCAATAATTAATCTATGATAAAACATCTATGACCATGCAAAAGGGAAAGGACAGATTCTTTCATAAATGGTGCTGGCAAAATTGGAAAGTCACACACAAAATAATGAAGTTGAATTACTTGCAAACACCATACACAAAGTAAACCCCCAAGGACTAAAAGTTTAGTTATAAGACCTACAACACTAAAACACATAGCAGAAAACATTGGCAATATGTTCCATGATAAGAATATTTTTGGTGACTCCATGACTTCTGAGATTGTAGAAGACAGTTATAAAAAGACTGACCCTTTGCCACTGATATAGGAACCAAGTACCCAGAATTCAGGATTGTGGCATCCCAGTCGAAGGAGATAGCCCACTCAGGGTTGACTGCCTGCCTCAGTGAGCTCCTACAGCAGGTGGGAAAAAAGCCCAATCTACCTTAGTAGAGACAGATCCAGAGTCATAGAGATAAGTAGCCTCTAGATTCCTTATTATATCTTCAATGCAAAAGCAAAGAGACATCTGTAGAAGCCAGGCTATTCAACAATAAATTCTGCTTTTGCTTAGGATAAGATTTCCAACTGATGTTGAGATAGTACATTCAGTGATAGGACTAGGAAACCAGTTCCTCTCATGACTGCCATACCATATTCCACAGAGAAGAAAAATTACCATGGAGGCAAAGGTACCCTGCCTTAAAAAAAAAAAATGTGATTATTAAAAAGAAAGCAAAAAGTAAATCTATAGAGTCAAGTCTATTTCCAGTTCTTTGAGCTGGTAGATGTGGAACTCAAAAAGCCCAACAAATTAAGCATTGGGGAATCATGTTTCCACACACTATATGTAAAATACTGCAGTACCACAGCTATTAAACTCAGTGGTGGAAGGTTGAAAGAGCAGGAACAAGATAAGGGTGCCCATTCTCACCACTTTTATGCAGTATACTACTAGAAGTTCTAGCTAGAGTAATCAGGAAAGAAAAAATAAATAAAAGATAACAGAATTAAAAAAAGAAGTAAAACTATCTCTATTTACAGATGACAATTTTATTTCTAGAAAATCCTAAAGACTCAACCAAAAACTTTTAGATCCAGTCAATGAATTCAATAAAGTTGCTAACATATAAAAGGCAATAACATTTCTATATACTAAAATGAATTTACTGAAAAAGTAATCAATCCCATTTACAATAGCACAAATACTAAAATACTTTTGAATAAATTTAATGAAGGATTTAAAAAAGCTCTACTCTTAAAACCATAATGCACTGAAGAAAGAAATCAAAGAAGATGCAAATAAGTGGAAAACTATCCCATAGTCATGGACTGAAATTATTAACATTGTTAATATGCTAACACTATCAAAAGCTGTTTGTGGAATCTTCATGACCTGTATCAATATCCCAATGAATAATTCTTTTCTTTTACAGAAGTACAAAGAAACACTTCTAAACTTTACATACTCTGAGTAGCCAAGAAAATCCTAATAACAAAGCAGAAGGCATCACATTTCCTGATTTTAAACTATACTATAAAGCTATAGTCACCAAAACAGTATGCTGCTATTACAGGATCCCTTGACCTAGACTTTGCTTGCCTAAATGACCTGTTATTGAGCACCCCAGGTTAATAGAAATTTAGTCAATTACCAGTGAGAAATGGATCCTCGATCCTGGACAGGCTTCCCACTTTCAGGCTATGACTACAGAATTAGCTGGAACCTGATGGCTGTGCAAAGGCAGATGGCAGAAAGCTCATCTAGAAGTCACCCAAGATTAATTTGCATGCTGAAAAGCACATCCCTGGGTGGAAACTAAGCTGCTAATGAGATGTACATCAAATATAGAACATGTAACCTGCCTGTGCAAGCCCCAGTGTAGCCCAGCAGAAAACATACAATGCTGTTGTTCTCCTCTATGTCATTCTGGCAGTCCCATAGGCCAGGACTCAAACAGCCCTCAGGAGAAAGAGAGGCTAGGGGAGTTCCTACCCTTCTCCTATTATGTGATCTACAATAAATGTTCCTTGCTGAAGCCCACTTTTCAAAATTTGTGAAGGATTAATTGGTCAAAATCATCAAAGACCCTTTGGAATAGGTAACATATTGGCATAAAAAGATAAATATAGCAATGGAATTTAATCAAGGGCACATAAATAAACCCAAGCATATCTGGTCAACTTATATTTGAAAACAGAATAAAGTACTTGATGGGGAAAAGATAGTCTCTTCAATAAATGGTGGTGGGATAATTGTATAGTCATATGTACAAGAAAGAAAATGTACCCCTATCTTATACCACACAGAATATTAACTCAAAATGTAACATCTGGAAGAAAACACAGGAATAAAGCTCCTTCACATGGGTCTCAGTAAGTGTGTTTTCGACATGACAGAGTATAAGCAACAAAATAAAAAGCAAGCTTCTGCACAGCAAAAGCAATTATCAATAAAGTGAAAAGACAACCTACAGATGCAAAAAATATCTGAAAGATATCTAACAAGGAATTAAATGCAAAATATATGAATAACTCATTAACTAAGTGGCAAAAGAAAATATTAATAACTCAATTCAAGTCAAAAGATTTGAAAGACATTTCTCTAAAGATGATCATGAAAATCCAACAGGTATATGAAAAGATACTCAGCATCATTAGTCATAAGGGAAATGCAAATGTAAAGCACAATGAGATATAACCTTAAGCCTATTAAAATAGCAATCATGAAAAAGATGAAAGATAACAAATGTTGGTGGGGATGTGGAGAAAAAGAACCTTATATACTGAGCTTGGGGTTTTTAATTGGTGTAATCACTTTGGAAAACAATATAAAAGACCTTCAAAAATAAAAATAAAGCTATCATATGATCCAGTAGTAACATTTCTGGGGATATACCCAAAGGAAACAAAAATACTAACTCAAAAAATAACTTCACCTATGATCACTAGAAAATGATTTAAAATAACCAGGACATGGAAACAACCAGTCACCCATCATCAATGGTTAACTAGATAAGGAAGTTATGGCACACACACCACCTGTTACAACATGAATGGAATTTAAGGGCACTATGCTAAGGGACTGCTAAGTGAAATAAGTCAGAGAAAGATATATACTGTGTTATCTCACTTACATATGAAATCACATAAAGAAAACAACAACAAAAAAACCTCATAGTAAAAGAGAAACAGACTTCTCTGGTTACCAGAGATAAAGGGTTGAGGGGGTATGGCAGAAGATAGTTAAAATCTTACCTCTCAGTTAAAAGAGAAATAAGTATCAGATTAGTGTACAACATCTATATGATATATATGAAGGCAATTATTTTTTAGATTTATTTATTTATTCATATAGAACTGGGGTACAGGCCAGAGATGGGGAGGGTGAGAGGATTCACCAGGAACAGAGTGGGGAACAGAATAGGCAGATCCATGAAGTACACTGCTGAGGGGAGCAGCAGGCGGGTCAGGAGAGGTCTGCCGCACCATGTGGTCACCTCTGGGGCAGGCGGGGATCGAACTCATGCGGAAGCGGCTTCAGATTCTCAGTGCTGTGCTTTAACCCGCTGCGCCACCAGGGAGGGCCATAGGAAGACAATTAGGGAGTAGATCTTAAAGGTTCTCATCACAAGGAGATCATTTGTTTCCTTTCCTTTCCTTTTTATTTTAACTATTTCAGAAGGTAGATGTTAGTGGAACCTATTGTGGTCATCTTTTCACAACATATGTAAATCAAACCATTACGCTGTGCCTCTTAAATTAATGTGCTGCATGTCATTTCTTTATCAATAATACTGCAAAATTATAGATCACAATGCGATCACTACATATCTATTAGAGTAGTCAAAATCTGACTACAGTAACAAATGCTGGTGAGAATGTGAAGACGCTCCTTCATTACTAGTGGAAATGCAAAATGATACAGCCACTTTGGATGAGTTTGATTATTTCTACACATATTTTCATTACACAGTCTAGCAATTGTGTTCTTTGTCTAAAAGAGTTGAAAACACATTCCACACAAACTCCTGCACATGGATATTTATAGAAGTTTTATTCATAAAATTACCAAAATTATGAAATTACCAAATAACCAAAGCTTGGAAGCAACCAAAATGCCCTTCAATAAGTGAATGGATAAATAAACTATGGTACATTTAAACAAACAATTATTTGGAACTAAGACTAAATGAGCTATCAAGCTATGAAGAGACATAGAGGGCCCTTAAATACATATTAATAAATGAGGAAAACCAATATAAAAAGGCTACATATGATGTGATTCCAACAACATGAAATTCTGTAAAAATGCAAAAGAGACATCGAAAATATTCGTGGTTGCCAGGAGCTAGGGGAGAGACAAGGCTGAATAACCAGAGCCTAGAGGAACTGTTAGAGCAATGAAACTCCTCTTTATGGCTCTATAATTGCAGCTATACCTTATTATACATCTGTCCAAGTCCATAATGTACACCAAGAGTGAACCCTGATAAAAATGATGAACTTTGGATGATAACAGTGTGTAGGTTCATTAGTTTTAATAAATTTACCACTCTGGTGGATGATGTTGATGATAGAGAAGGCTATGCATGTGTGGGGATAGGGAAAATGGCAAACCTTGTACCCTTCTGGTTAATTTTACTTAAAACTGCTCCAAAAATAGTTTTTAAGAAGGTAAAACTGTTAACATACCAGAATTTTATAGTATATGCAGGAAAATATCAGTGTGGGAAAGACAGGACACAAAATATAAAGGCACCAAAGAAAAAAGTATAAATTAGATTTATAAATGCTTTAAATTTCTACACAGAAAAATCAAAAGGTAAATAATAAATTGGGACAAATACTTGTAAAACTGAAACACAGAGTTCCAATTCCTTTATCATCTAAAAAGGTTGTATCACTAAGAAAAAGAAAACCAATAGAATAAAACAGTCTATTTCCAGAAATAAAGAAAATATATCCAACTTCACTGAATCAAGCAGTAATAATATGGCATTTTCATTTATCAGATTGGACAAAATGTAAAAAGCTTGCTAAATATTTTATAATCAAAAGTAGCAGAATTGAAAACTTGTCTACACAGAAATCCCCACACAGATGTTCCTTACAGCTTTATACACAATTCCCCCAAATAGGAAGCAACCTATGTCTTTCAGTAGGTGAACAGATAATTGTGATATATCTAAACAATGGAATGTTATTTAATACTGTCAAGCCACAAAAATATCTGGACAAATTTTAAATGTATATTGCTAAGTTGAAGAAGTCAATCTGAAAATGAATTCAACTATTTTAGATTCTAGAAAAGGCAAAAATATAGACAATAAAATCATCAGTGTTTCTAGGGCTGGATGGCTTGGGGTTAGGGAGAGATGAGGAATGAACAGAAAAGCACAGAGGATTTTTATACAAACTATTGTATATGATAGTATAGTGGTGGATACATGTCATTACACATTTGGAAGATAAAGAATGTACAACACAAAAACTAAGCCTTAAGTTTAGTCCATAAGCTATTATGGACTTCAATTAATAATAATGCATCAATATTGGTTCATCAATTACAGTAAATGTACCACACTAAGACATGATGAAAATAATAGGGTAAAGTAGGGGAAGTGAAGTATGTGGGAACTCTACTTTCTGGTTCATTTTTCTGTAAACCTACAACTGTAGTAAAAGAAGAAAGATCTAATAGGTTACTATTAATAATTCTGTAAAGAGTTAACCAAAGAGAAAGCTTCGATGTCTTTCTAATACACACAGGACCAGCAAGGGATCGAGTAATAGGTTAAATGTCTCTTTATAGATGCCAATTAAGAAAAGAAATAATGGTATCTTTATATTCCAAAAGCCAATTGATTAATCCACCTAGGCAATGATCATCAAGGGCTGCTAAAAGTACAAAAGGAGACACACCAGGTGGAAAAATGCACCACCATCCTCACCAAAAAAAAAAGACAAATCTGTGGGTGATAGGCCTTCCTAGATTCAACTACTAATTTACATAAATATAGAAGACAGGAACACGTATTGAATAGCATTATAGGGTTACAATCAGAAAAATTCACATTGTATAAAGCCATTATTTATTTAAGAAATTCTTAAATAAATTTGAAGAGGGAAAAAGGGATGGAAGAAATGTTTAGATTAAAAGATTGTAAAAGCAGGGCGCTCCCTGGTGGCACAGCAAATTAAAGCACAGCACTAAGAAGCTAAAGCCACTTCAGCATGAGTTCGATCCTTGCCCTGGAGGTGATCACATGGCGCTGCAGACCTCTCCTGACCCATCTGCTGCTCCCCTCAGTAGTGTACTTCGTCAGTCAGTCGGTCTGTTCTGCTTCCTGCTCTGTCTCTGGTGAATCCTCTCACCACCCCTGCACCTCTGGCCTGTACCCCAGTTCTGTATGCATAAATAAATAAATGTTAAAAAAAAAAATCAACCAATCTCAATGTGTGACCTTTATTTGGATCTTGATTCATACAAACTCCAAATTCCTAAAAGTATTACACAGTTGGAAATTGACTGGATATTTTATATCACAAAATTTAAAGTTATATATTGTGTACAGTTTTAAGCTTATAGAGCTTCACACTGTATACACATGAAATCAAAATGTATCTGGGCTTTAAATTCAGCATAAAATAGGAAAGAGGGAAAGGGGAAGAGGTACGGGGAAGTCATTACTATTTAATCATTAATACTTAAATATGAAAGTGAATGATGGACACATAAGTTCATTATATTATTCTGTTTACTTTTGAACATGTTTGAAGTTTTCTATAGAAAACTTATTTTTCAACAGCAGTAAGGAGCATTATGAAACAAAATTTCTGAAGTCCTTCTTACAGTTAATTTTGTGGGAATTATTTTTGATCCCTGCTATGTTCATTCAGTCATCACATCCTATTGATGCTATCTCATTTGCCACATCTTTCCATCTAGTCCAAGCTAAATTTGGCCTCTATCCAGTGTACCATTACCTTTGCCTAGCTCCAAAACTACAGACAGGATTGTTTTGTTGCTGTTTTTAAACACAAACATGGTCATACCCATCCTTTTCTTAAAATTCACTAATGTCTTCTCCCTGATCACAGGATAAAGGTTAAAATCTTCAATAAGGACTCTAAAGCCTTGCAGAATCTACTCAGATGCTATGTACTTCCTCAGCTCCATCCTGAAATGCTTTCCCTTGACTTTCTATACTCTAGCTAATTCTTGAACTTGACATCTCATTCTAACAGCATTCACATATGTTCTCCCTCTGCCAGGGATGTTCCCTTCTCTGTGCACACACCAAAATCCTTCAGATTTCATCTTAAATGTTCCTCTATTCAGACAGCTTTCCTCTTATTCTTGGATAGGTGAAGTCAAATACTTTACATCTTCATATCAACTTGTCACAAATGAAATTATAAAGTTATTAAAGTTATTTAATGTCTATCTTTCCTGCTGTAATATAATCTCAAAGAGGGAGGGATGCAGATATCACTATTGTATCCTCAAAGTCTAGCATTTTGTTCTGCATATAGTATAGGTCAATAAATCTTTATTGAACTATAAATGACTGCTTAATAAATAAATTTAAGTATAATGCCAGTCAAATCATAAAACAGTCATCTGCATAATATAATATTATACAATTAACCTAAATAGTTAGTCATATTCCCAAGTAAAATATTTGCAAAGTTTCAATGTGTATAAATACAAAAAAAACCAAATGAGGAAATAAGGTGACTTCATTACAAATCCAGATCACAGTCCCTTATTCTGACTTCAGAGGCACTTACAACAAAGGAACAGAGAGATATCTTAATAAATCATTCACCTTGCAGAGGAGGAACACATATATATCCAAATTAAAATAGTTCTGATTTAAAATCCAAGTATTCTATTTAGACCAAAAACTCAGATTTTCTGAGAATAAGAAAGAAAAAAAGTAAGAAAGAGAAATGTGAAAATTTTACATTTATATGCAACTATTTAAAACCAACTACATATACAGAAATACAGGATGCACAATCTCTTAACTATTATAAAATCTACTTAAGGGAAACTAGAGCTTAAAATTTTAAAGATTAGATGTTCATAACTTAAAGTAAAACTACAAACTCCTGAACCGAAATTTTAAGTCATTAGGCTTTTAATGCATATGAAAATATTTCATAACATGACAGATAAGATGTTAGCATATTAAACTAAAATAGAAAATACTTTTGTACAACTTTTGAATTACAGTTTACTTAGTTCTGTGAATACATGCACAGTTTGCTTCAATCAATTTTGTCATGGAATATCAAGTACGTCTAAAATTTTCTGATTATTACTTAATAACTTCTTAATAAATTTTTGAGTTTCTACTTGTCTTGCACATAATATTTTTTTCAGTATATGGACTACTATAATAGCTTTGTGTCTCATGTCTGGTGGAATATGCCTAACATCTAAATATTTAGCTAATTTATATCTTGAATAATACAGTGTGTTAATAATAGTTTCGATGTCATTAATTTCATCACTGGTTATTCCTAGTGGTAATGCCTGGGATTTATACATTTTCTGTAATTTATGTTCTGCTGCTGCAGCTAGAGCAAGGCTTCGTTTCAGGTGTTCTCTCGCGGCTCTAATGTCCTCTCTGTATTCTGGCTTCAGGCTCTCAGGAAGAGGTATATGGTGCATCTGTTCATTAATATCTGAAATTTTTTTCAAAATTGCTTCATGTTCCAAACTCTGTGCTTCATATATTGGTATCATATAATCTTCACCTGAGAGCTGAGGGACATCTTCTCCCTCTGTGGCACTATCATCCATAAAGGTCCTACTTACGCTTGACTTTGGTGGCTCAGTGGTTTTTTCTTCTGGCTCTGGCTCTGGCTCTGTTATAATATAAGGTTCATTTGAATGCAAAACAACAGAAACATTATTTGGTTTAATTGACCAGAAGGCTGTACTTGTAGTACGTTCTCTCCTCCCCATTTCTAGGGTTAAGTCTTTTGGAGGCAAAGTTGTACTTCTTTCACCAATAGAACTGAATGAAACGTCATTCTCAGCTGAAGTATCTCCATGTGTAATTATCTCCTTAAGTTTTGATACCTTTGGAACTATAGAATTAACACTGTTTGAAGATTTTGATATTTTCTCCTGACCTGGCTCTGTGGTGGGGACACTTAGCATTAGGTTCTGTAAAACTTGTACGTAATGATTCAAGTTTTGTTCTTCATCAGGCGTCACAGTTATGCCTTAAGAAAAAAAGAAATCAAACAATCAGTAACATTATTATATATGACATAGTGACAGAATCTACTGGCTTAAATTTACTTTATATGTTATCACTTAAAAGTTGACATTATGGCCCTCCCTGGTGGCGCAGCGGGTTAAAGCACAGCACTGAGAATCTAAAGCCGCTTCCGCATGAGTTCGATTCCTGCCTGCCC
>NW_004567124.1:3929475-3949044 GCF_000260355.1 Condylura cristata
TCGTCTATCTGTCTGTTCTGTTCCCCACTCTGTCTCTGGTGAAGCCTCTCACCGCCCCTGAGCCTCTGGCCTGTACCCCAGTTCTGTATGCAAAAATAAATAAATCTTTAAAAAAAAAAAAGTTGACATTATGAAACAGGAAATAAAGTAGTTTAGCAGTCAACACTCATTTAATGGACAAAATTATTTTTCAGATTCATTTAAAACAAAAGAGCAAGATTAGTGTAAAAGTTGTATTAACCCCCTGTATCTTTTTTCTTTTACTCTCCCAAATAAGTTATGGTTCAGTAGGTAACTAATTAAAACAAAATTCTTGCTGAAATAGGCTCATACTAACTCATCAGAGATGATCAGCCAGATGTTAAAAACAGATATAATTAAATTTACACTATCTGAATTTCCAATTCAATTGCATTCAAAGCAAAGGTAATATTCAAACCTTAGTACTTTCTTAATTTATTTCATTTTCCTATCATTCCTACTCTTAAGGTTGGGGTGAAGTTTCTCAACCCCAATGTGGAAAACAAAAAAGATTAAGGTAAGATACTTTGAAATCCTGCTCAACTCCCTTACTCCTGAGTCAGGAGTTTAACATGTTGGGATTTTGTATTATCTGTAACTTTGAGTTGATTTTGCTATTGTCATGAATATACATTGACTTAATTCAGAAAAGCAAGTCACTTTTTACCAAACTCTAATATTTAACTCCTATTCTTCTGAAGGCAAAATGAAATAATAAGCCATCTCTTTACAAGCAAAATAAAATAGCAAACTTTTTTCAGCTCTTTGGCAAGCACAAAATATAAAAATTTGCTTTATATTTACATAGTCCTCCTCTATTCCTCAACTTCAACGAGATGGAAAGTTAGTCAAAATTGAAAGCACATTGGAAATTTTTTTTTAATTCTAATAAGAAAAGTTTAGTGAGACAATGTGATAGTGGAAAGGTACCAGATTTGTCTGGAGTACTAGATTCTATACATAAAGTCTGCATTTTATGTCATGCTTAGAAAAATTTTACATACCCCAAGGTCCATATGATGATGATGCATGTAAAAGAAGAAATATAGAACATAAAGTAGGTTTTTATATTATCCTGATAATTTTTTTAAACTTGGTGACATAGCATCATACATTTTGTATGTGAATTGAAGATTCTTTTTAATGGACTAGGAAGATAATATGCCAAACTCATGTGGTTAGTTGCCTCAGAGAAGGAATGGTCCTTAAAGGGGCTTTAGAATTATCTATAGTATATTACTGTGTATACACACATACAGTCATTTACTATAATAAATTTATAAAAAGTCACATTTTAAAAGGATAATATTTTTATATTTTTATATGTATAAAATGCATTGTTCTGGATCTACAGCTTTTTTTTTTTTTGAAGGAAAGTATTCAATAAAATGAATATGGTAGTGCAATAGAAAAAAGTTTTGATTCTGGTCCCTGGCTCTACCACTTTCTAATAATACAACCTTAGGTTATTATTTATTTCCCTGAACATTTTCTTTCACTTTTTTTTGGGTTATATCCTTGAACATGTTATTAACAAATAAATTAGATATCTGAAAACACACTGAGAGCCACAGAACACTATATGTTAATTTCTATAAAGGTAGCTGCTTACTTTATTTGAAAATTTAAATCCCTAAAAATTATATTAAAATTATATCTTAGATTCTGTTTACTGTGAAACTTAGGACATTTCCTGCTAAGCGAAGAGAACAAGAGTAGAATATCTAGCTCTCCATTAATATTGAACATCATGTTAGAAGTAGTATTTAATGTAATTACACTGGAAAAATAACTAGAAGCATGAGAACTGGGAAGAAAAGTAAAACTATTTTTATATAGAAATGATATAATTATAAATCTAGGCAACACAAAAGAATCCATTGAAAAGTAGCAAGGTTTAAAATCAATATACAAATATAAACCAATTAGGAGATAAAATGAGAACGATGCCATTTTGATAACAACATAACTAATCATAAATTTTAAAAGACATGCCCAAAATCTATATGAGGAATTATAATAGGCTGAATAGAGACACACAGAAATTAGGTCTTAATCCTTGGATGTGTATTACTTTTATAAGAAAAGAAAAGGTCTTTGTAGATGTTAACTATCTTAACAAGAGTAATCACCCTGGACTACCTGGGTGGGTTCTGAATAATCCAATCAAAAATGTTCATGGTGTTGGGGAAATCTCACAGAGAAGGAGGCTGAAATATGGAGAGGCAGCCAAAATTAGAGTTATGGGGATACAAGACATGGAATGCTGGCAGCCACTAAACATTGGAAGAGGCAGGGAAAATGCTCTCTTAGAGCTTCCGGGGAATCATGGTCCTGCTTTTGATTTTAGATCAATGAAACTGACTATAGACATCTGAACTTTTAGAACTGTAAGGGAATAATACATTTCTGTTGTATTGAGACACCAAGTTTGTGGTAATTTATTATAATAATCACAGAAAACCTTCATGGGAATATAATAAATGTTTTAAAAGGACCTATGTAAAAGGAAATTCATATTCATTCCAACAAGGAAATTCATATTCATTCATTCATTCAAGATGCCATTCTCTCTACTAATTTATTTATATGTTAATATGCTTATAATAAAATATCATTAACTGGTTTTTGGAATTAGAAAAATGAATCACAAAGTTCATCTGGAAGAACAAATGAGTAAAAATAGTCAGAAAAACACAGGTTAGCCCTAGTATATTAAATATATAAATGTATTATAAAGCCTCATTATAAAAACAGTATAGCACTCCATATAAATGTACAACAGAAAATGTAGAAACAGAACCAACTGCACTTGGAAAACCAGCTCAAGGTAAGGGAACATTCCAATTCATAAACTATTCCAGCTAATAGATGAAGAAGCCATTTATAATTATAAAATAATCATTATGCAATAATGACCATTATCGAGGATTACTTATATCACCAAAGATACATAATCAGACACTGTGTGCTTCCTGATGAAATAACCCAATATCACCTAAGACTAGCAGTCTTGCAAAAAAGGTTAAAAATAAATCTAACAGGTCTCTCTAGATCTACTTAATACACAGAAAATATGTGGGGCAGCAAAAGAATATATGAACTACAACCTGGGGGATGTCGTCAGCAAAAATCTAACTGTGGGGAAGTACAGGACATATGATCAAATTTTTCACCAATTAAATTGTAAGGGAAAAAAAAGAGAAATGATGTATCAATGATGAATCTTGCTAAAATCCCAATCAAACTGGAAAAGAGAAAGAAAGAATGAAAGTTTGAACACTGACCATCTACTTGGTAATATTAAGGAATTATCTTTAGGTGTGAAATTATTTTTTAAAATACTTGTATAATTTAGTACTTCATATTGAAATATTCATTGATATATGATATCTGGATTTTGCTTCTAAATAATTCAAGCCCAAGAAATTGAAGATAGAGACTAGGAAGGTGAGATTAAAGGGGAAGTAGATGGAGACATCAATGAAACAATGTTAATTATGACTTAATAGCTAAAGCTGATAATAGATATATGGAGACTTATTAAAAAATTTTTCTACTTGTGTATATAATTATATACACATATATTTCTATAATGAAATAGCTTTAAAACTATGTTTTGGAAAAGTTTCAATTCTGAGCAACTATTCATAAACAAACCTAAAATATGCAACCAAAAAAGACTTAAATGCTTTTAAAAAGACATTGTTACTAGGTTATCATCTGCACGAACATCTTTAACCATTTAGCTTGTCTCTTCTCAAATAGTAAATAGGACATGCAAGTTACTGTTATGTGAGTTAGAAAGTCAAAGGACTGGTGATATTTAATACAAATTTATCTTTTAAAAACTGGAGTATTCATTATCTCCTTATACTTTTAATCAGGCAACACTAAAAAGTCTGATCATTGCTGCATAATTGCTTTTCCTCTCGCCCTCATGTATCCTTTTGTCCCCACTTTTTTCTATTGCTAAATCCATCCTCTCTCTAAATGCTTTCCCACTTTCCACTTTTGTCCACTAAAACATTTACATATTTCATATTGACTTCAGTTCTCTTGATCAGGACTACTTTTGCAAAGGCATGTGATCTTTACAATACTGTTTGCAGGCAAGGCGGTAAAAGATAGTCAACTCTCCAGTATTCCTACGCATGTCCCTGGTGCAACATTTTTTTTTATTCTTCAGGAGATTCTAAAAGGATGAATGACACAAGCTATGCAACGTCCATCGTCTGACAGATTCCGGGTGGATCGGGATAAGCTCTGAAAAATCAGACTGTCCACTGCTAACTTATGTTATGACCTCCCTTTTTTGTATAAACATAATATCAAAATATTCTGAGCAACATTCAGTTTACAACTGGATTGTCTTAGCCACACAGGCGGCTGCCTGGTTCAGGCAAGCTGCCCCAGTAGGAGAAATTCCTCTGTCTCCTGAGACAAAAGACAAGCCCCAGGAGAAATAAGACCCCAGGACATAAAAAACTCCTGGGAAGCTTTCCTTGGTTTCTTTGAATAAAAAATAAACTTCAGATAAGGCTCCCAGGGCATAAGAACTCATGGACAAATTTTAACCTTGACTACACAGGTATTGTTTGATATACAACTGTACAACTTTCTCTTAATTTACTCCTTTTTAAAACAAACACTAACTACTCTCTGCTAGCCTCAAATTACCCATTAGCTCTTCCTTAGACAATCACTGATAACACTGCTAACACAATTTACTACTATCCCAAGACCCTTAACAACCTTTGCTAACAAGCTCACTCTTTTCCAGACCCCTCTTCCTTTGATGATAACTCGACAGCTGTATATATGATAACTGTCACAAAAACATATAATTTAGCATACCATAAATTATAAACAGAATGCTTTTCCCCTTGTCCTTGAGAATGTTTCATGGAGATATCTCATTAACTTACCCTATGCATTATTACAATTAACTACTTGCTACACAGTATAAATAAAGACCTGCTGAAGGAAAAGCAGGAAGACTTGCACCATATCCTGACTCCCGTGTCTTCCTCGCGTCCGTTCCCCTCTCCCCCTTTTGGAATATCCGCTCGTCGACACCTTCCCATCTCAGGGTCCTGCCTGTGCTGCCTCGAGACACCCCAAAGGTTGGAGCTGGTCTCCGACAGATGAACAATATTCAAATTCTTGCAAAGACAATACTATTCTGCTGGAATATGGGTTATTTTACTTTGATATGTATAGTTTACTTTGGCATGCTTTATAACATCCCCTCTGCTTTTACCAGTTAGTGATCTTGACACTGCATAAAGTTGGGGGGTATCAAACTTTATGGGTCCTCACCCATGTGCTCACAACTGCAAGACATGACTCAGGCTCACAATGCAACAACAGCGTTTATTAACCAAGGTGAAATTGAGAAAAAGGAGAGTTTCTAAGACTACAAACGGCTGACTGTCTTACCCTATATAGTGTCTGCAGTGTCCAGTAGTCCAAACCAAAGGCTGTTCGTGCAAGATGGCACTGTCCCTTGGACAAGAGCTTGGAACTGGTGACACACTAATAAATGGTAGACCAGGACTCACATCATAGTGGCGGCTGGAGATAGTCACAGGTTGCACTGCTAGAGCAGCAATGCAGCAGTCAGCAGCAGCTGGACTGGGCAACACCAGACACAATAGCACCAGGAGGCAATGTTGGATATACCAGAGGCAGGGGCAGCAGTCAGGCAGCAGTGCCAGAGGATCAAAGGCAGTGGACAGTTCTTACAGAGAGCCAGACACAGGTCAGCAATGCCAGTCTCTGGACAGCAGTGATGGTCAACACTGGACACTGCTGGTGAGGTAGACAACAGGTGGCAAGTCAGGTACCAGCTCTTTCAGAAACACTGGGCATAGGCCCATGGTGCCAGCCAGCAGGTGATGTTAGAAGCAGGGCCAGAGGTAGATAGAAGCAACAGTTGGGTGGTTGTTTGAAGCAGAAATCAGATGTGAAGGTCTTGAAGATCTGTCAGAGGACGAGTCTCTCAGGTGAATGGAAGGAGAGCTGGAGGTCTGATAAAAAAGATCTCAAAAGTGTGTCCATCTATCCAGGAGAGAGTACAGGTGAGCCTAACTTTGTGAATCTGTGCCTGATGATGTCTGAAGACTAGTTCATAGCCCTTTGGGGCTTCGGGGTACTCACCTTTCAAAGGTGATTGGTCTGTTTTAAAAAGCAGTTACATTTCTTTAGATTTGACCAGTACCAGTGCAAGCCAAAACCTGAATGATCAGTTTACAAAATCCACCAGTTTCAAAACTGAAACCCTACCAACATGTGAAACCCAAGGCAGCCTCAGTGGTGGTAGAACCCACAACAGAGCCAGAGCACAAGTTGGAGTAGCCAGAGCATGGGCTGCCATGGCACTGGTGGTAGCACAGGCTGATGCTATTAGAGCTGGCACTGCCACTGCGTCAAAACCCACCAGTCTGTCCTGTGGTCTTGCCCACACACTGACTGTTGCCCACAGTCTAGGTCCTGGCGTGCCACACCCTACTCTCCTCACTGCTCAGGTTGGGTACAGTGGAGGGCTCCTCGTACAATCTAATCAAAGACAGCAATGCCTCAGGACTTAGTAATGTAAGAGTCTCTTCCATCTTGAGAAATTGTAATGCTATTCTCCAGGACCTCTAGTAGGCAGGAGGCTATCTGACTGACCGAGTAATTATTATGTACAAGGCTCTACATGGAGGGCATTGAATGAGGGGAGTGTTTTATATAGAGGAAGTAGAGGATACTTAAAGGATTATATGCAAATTCTCAGGTAAAAATTCAAACATGGGCCCTCCCTGGTGGTGTAGCGGGTTAAAGCACAACACAAAGAATCTTAAGCCACTTCTGCATGAGTTCGATTCCCGCCTGCCCCGGAGGAGACCACATGGCGTGGCAGACCTCTCCTGACCCACCCACTGCTCCCCTCAGCAGTGTACTTCGCTGATTTGCCTGTTCTGTACCCCACTCTGTCTCTGGTGAATCCTCTCACCCTCCGCATCTCTGGCCTGTACCCCAGTTCTGTACGAATAAAAAAATAAATCTTTAAAAAAAAATTCAAACATAGGCTGTCTCACTTCAAATCAGGTATATATAACAACTACAAAATGTTTTCATAAAAAAATGACACACCAATAGGACTATAGTGATAAAACTGTCCTGGGAGAATATAACTCTTAAAATATGAATATTAAAATACAATAAATAAATAGCATATACAAAATTTTGCTGTACTGTCAAGTGAAACAAAAGGCATGTTTTTCACCTATTACTATGTATTTGAAAACATTACAAATAATGAATCTGAATTTAATATTTTCTTACTACAAAGTATGGTTAGGAACTGTTGCAAGTGACTGATAAAATACCATTCACAGCGACATGGATGGAGCTAGAAGTGATTATGCTCAGTGAAATAAGTCAGAAGGAAAAGAAAAATATAGGATGGTTTCACTTATAGAAGGAATATAGGGGAACCAAATAAGGGATCGGGGGAAAAAATAACCAAAAAAACAACAAAAATAGACAACTATAAATCAGAGACGTTTTACAGTGGAAGGGGAGGAAGAGGGATCAAAACAAGGGTGAGGAGAGCACAGCAGACTATGGTGATGGTGCACAGGTGAATTCGTGGTGGAAATTCTTTGGGGATTAACACTGTTGTAAAATATATATAAAGAAAGTAATTTTTGAAAATAAAATTTGCCATTTTAACAACAAAAATGTAAATTTACTTCAAGAGAAGTAAAAGGGAAGTTAGTTGTGTTTATGCTAAAGAAAATAATAAATCATGATTTTAAATGAGCAATAAAACTCCAAACAACAAACATTAGTTCAATATATTTATATTTCCTCCTCATGGAATGGCCAACTAAAGGACAAAGAAAGAAGTATAAGGAATAACATAAAAGCCAAATAGCATTTCACTGTAAAAGAAATGCCAGTTAGAAACAATTTTTGTGGTCCAACACTATTGTTTTTGCTGAGGGTCACACTGGGTTAGGAAGTGCTTCAGGGCTGTCTCTGGAAGTCAGCACCATGCCAGAAGATATTAAGATCAAGTCAAAAACTACTAGAGGAATCTTTTGACAGCCACTTCCCAACCAGAAACAGACCAGGAAGTGCTTGAAGAACTGCCTAGACTTCCACCCCTGTGAGAAGGCAATGACAGTTAAAAGGGGTCATGTCTCCAGGTGAGAATGGTACCTGCCCCTGTTCTCCATGTCAATTTGGAACAACCACAGGGTAGAATATTTCCTGGAAAGACATAGAGCTCCACCCTACTTCTCCATCCTTTTTTCAGTGTTGAAGGGAAACCTGGGCACTTGGTGATCCCCAGTATGGGATCCTAAATTCTGGCTTATCTAATTGGAAAGGTTAAAAAAAAAATGTTGTTTTGGCAGTTGAGTAGACAAATTTTTTTAAACAATAAAACCTAGGGTTGGCATTTGTATAGTTATTTCCTTAGTAACTTCTTATTTCCCAATGACTCCCACATCCTCCTTCACTAATCTCTCTCTAGCATATTTACCTTTTCTTTACAGAACTTGGATAATTATTTTTGGACTGGGAGAAAATATCTGTAATGTCTACAACTGATAATTAGAAAAAGACTACATACACACACACACACACACATATATATACACACACACACATATCTATTTAAAGTATACAAATCAATTTAAATTATAAAATAGACAAATGGGTAAATATCACTAACAAGTATTTAGCAGGAGAAAACCAGAATGATCAATAAACAAGAAAATATGGTGAATGTCATGAATAAATGACATTAATAAATGAAATTATGAACAAGACAACATATTAAGTTTATGCCTATCCAACTGACAAAATTTTAAAGTCTTTCAAAGATAACAAATTGGTGAAAAGCTCCCAAAAATTTCTAGTGGAAGTATAGTTTTCCATAATTTTAACTCTACATATTTGTTTAATATTTGTTAACTTTTACATATAAGCTCTTTTGGGTCTGTAATCATGTCTGCTTGGTGTATCATCTATAACTAGTCCCTGTTGGAACCAATGCCTAGAGCTATAGTAGGCAGTCAAAACACATTTGTTGAATGACTAAATGCATGAACAAAATGCAAATTTACTGTACTTCTAGTAACTTAAGGACATAATCGCATGTACCAACATTTCTGATAGAAGAATGCTACAGAAGAAAGCTAAACTTCTTGTCATGAATTTAAATCAACCTGGTAGTCTAAAGATTCTTTCATGGTTATTTGGCTAGGAGTCCAATAATTATTAGGTAGAAAACCGAGGCAATAAAAAAAAATCTTTTAGGTAACTCAAGAAATGTTTTTTAGCAATAAAAGGTACAACTTCTGCCATATTTTTCTAAATTTCTAAGCCAGCAGTTATCTAAAATAACATCATAAACATTGTCATTAAAGAGCTCCACTTTTCTGAAAGTCCCCTTACTTCTAGCTGGTTCTTACCAAATAGCCTAATAGAAATCACATAAATTTAAAACTAATTTTTTAAAGTCTGTTAATTTTCTTTTATGAGTCTGTTAATCTCTAAAGTAACATCACATGAACATATTTTAATTTAATTACAATCTCAAGCAATGTTAAAATACCTTCATAATTTACTTTTCACATATGTTAAAATATACAATCCATTGATTTTTAGTTTATTCACATCACAGTAACCTAAAATCAGTTTCATCATCCCCAAAAGAAACCCATTTTACCATTGTTCTTCACCTTAACCCTTAGCAACCATTCATCTAATGACAATGCCTTTACCTATTTTAGCTATTTCATATAAATGAAAGCATGCCCTCTGTATCCTTTTGTGACTGGCTTCTTTATTTAGTACAATGCTTTCGAGGTCACCCATGGTGTAAGTTATACTAGAATTTTATTTCTTTTTATGGTCAAATAATATTCAGTTATATGGATATACCATGTTTGTTTATGCATCTAACAGTTAATTGACATTGGGATTGTTTCCAGTTTTATAGTTATATGTAATGTTGCTAAGAACATTCCTGTAAAGTGCTAATGTTGCTGGGTGCTTTCATTTCTTTTATGTATATATGCAGAACAGGAATTGCTAAGTCATATGTTTAACTAACACTCCAAGGAACTGCCAAAGTAGATGCATGCCCGCCATTCCCACAAGCAGTATATTAGAACTCCAATTTCTCCATATAATCCCAATCCTTGTTATTGTTTGTCCTTTAGATTATAACTGTCATTGTGGAGAAGTCATATCTCATTATGGTTTTGACTTGTATTTCTCTAATGGTTACTGGGTATCTTATCATGTGCTTGTTGGTATTTGTGCTTCTTTGAAGGAATGTACATTCTGGCATACTGCCATATCTTACTGGGTTGTCTTTATGTTTTTAAGATGTATGAATTGTTTATATATTCTAGAGATGGGTCCCTTATAAAATATGACTTGAAAATATTTTCTACTACTCTGTAAATTGTCTTTTCATTTTTTAAGATTATCACTTGTGGAACAAAAGTATTTAATTTTTATATAGTTCAAGTTATTTTTTATTTTGTTGCTTATGCTTTTGGTCACCCCAAAAAAATCATAGCCAAATTCAAGGACACCAAGATATACATAACATTTTAATTTGAATGTTATAGTTTTGGCCTTTACATGTAACTCCACAATACAGGTGGAGCTCATTTTTGTACATATAGTTAAGGTAAGCGTTCAACTTCATTCCTCTGTCTTACCTCCCTGAATCATTTGCAGAAAGAGCTGCTCATTTCCCCTACGGACTATCTTGGCATCTGTGTTGAAAATCAATTGGTCATTAAGGTAAGAGTTCCTTTCTGGATCCTCACTTCAGTTTCATTAATCTGTTTATTCTATGACAGCACTACTTTGCATTGATTACTGTAGTTTTAGGCACAAAATTTTGAAATCATGAAATGTGATTCAAATTTTGTTCTACTTTATGAGGATTGACTATTCTGGGTCCCTTGAAATTTTGTATGAAGTTTAGTATCAATTTATTAATTTGGGGGGGAAAAGCAAGTTGGGTTATGATAGGTATTATATTTAGTCTATACATCATTGAGGAGTACTGCCAACTTAAACATTTTTTAAGCTGTCTTCAAGATTATATATTTAATTAGAATAGTATGCATACTATTTGATTAGCACTTAAAATTTCTTTTACTGTACAAAGAGATATACTTAAAAAATACTTCTAAGTCAAGAGGGAATGCTAAAAATCTGATTCTCAAAATTAAAATGGGAGCTCTGTGATCATGTGCTTAAAATAGTTTGTTTTTCATGGAAGCAGCCCAAATGCCCAAAAGTAGATGACTGGATAAAAAAGATGTGGTACATATATACAATGGAATATTACTCAGCAACCAAAAAACAGAAACACATGTCTTTTGCAGCAACATGGATGGAGCTGGAAAAGATCATGCTTAGTGAGATAAGCCAGAAAGAGAAAGAAAAATACCGATGGTTTCACTCATAGCAGGAGTATAATGGACCAGGCAAGAAAATAACAAGAATAATGAACAGCCATATACCAGAGACATTTTGTGGGGGTGGAGTGGGGAATGGGATCAAAAATGGGGGATGGGGGGGAGGGAGGGAAGTGCACGGGATTATGGTGATGGCACACTGATGACTTGGTGATGGGAAACCCGCGGGATTACAATTGAGATGGAAAAAAAAAATGTACAAAATGATGTAAAAATAAACTGTTATAAAAAAATAGTTTGCTTTTAAAAAGCTAAGGCTTTAAAGCCCAATATTGTTAAACACACAGTTTCTCATAAGAAAAAATATCTAATAAATTACTAATAGCAGCAAAATGTCCATGTAACTGGACTGCTTAGTAAAGAAAGAAAGATAAAAGTTTAAACTCTCATTTAAAAATAACTTAAAATTCAATGGGATACTTTGGCCTTTGCGCTTCAAACGTGCACATTTTTTACCTTGATAATAGCAACTGGTTCTTATACTCAAAATTTAATGAAGAACCATGTGTGCTCTTCTTTTTTTAATAAGTCATATATAAGAATTTTTATTATACCAAAAGTGAAAAATAGAATGATTTATCCATGAAGAACTCAGGCACACAAAGTTTTTAACATATACCCAAATCCTGAATCGTTCATAGGCTCACCAGGCTCTGGCTGAAAGTCCTTAACTTTGAAGAACACATTGCTTGTATTTTTTCCACCCACATTATGAGGTAGAGTCACAAATAAGACTTCCCTCAATCTATGGAAGTTAATTTTGCCAATAACTTAATGCCTAAGAGTTTTCATCATGTAATAACTGACCATTAAAACACCGACAACTTCAAATTAAAATGAACTTCAATAAAGTTAAATAAAATGAACATAAATAAGATTCTGAAGTACTTGCAACTCAAATCAAAGTTGTAATAACTCTTACAACTCAAAGTTGTAATAGCTATGCCTTGTGACTCAAAGATTAATCACAACAGAAAACATTGTTTTATTGACTCAGCAGTTTTTCTATAATGTTAAGTCATATTTTAATTTTTGCTGACAGGTATAACAAGTAATTATGTTCATAATAAGTAAAGTGTTCTAATTAAAGAAAGAGAACTTAAAGGTTGGAGAATAGGAGAATCAAGTTGGCAAAAGGGTAGATTTTCAATGATAAGAAATATAATTGCTAAATATAATTGATGATATTATATCATTAAAGTTTATTACAAGGGTAGAACTTAAATGTTGAACCACACATAGGTAAAGATCTGAAGTAATGGTTGTGTTTACTCAATGGTGGGAATTTTTTCACAATGTATATGGAGATCAAATCATTACACTATACACTCAATAAATACCTCAATAAAGCTGAAAAAAATAGATGCAACTTTATGACTTTGTATTTCTCTGTACTTATGTTCTTGAGTAGTGTCTTTCCACACTATGAACTAGCCTACAGACTTGTCCTACAGAAATTAGCAAATCTGACAATAGATAGGTTTAATAAGAGCTTGCATACCAAGAGCTTGTAAAGCTTCCTCTTAGAAGCAAGCAGTCCCCTTATAAAGATACTTGAACTAGACTATAGAAATGAGAAGTCATGTAGAGAAAGACCCTGGAAGATGAGAAGTCATTCTGTATATTCTCACCCCAATTGATCTTCCAGCTAAAGACAGTTATATGAGTGACATCAGCTCAACCATAAAAAGGAGAAGAACTGCCCAGAAGAGCCCAGCCCACACATAAAATCATGAAAATAACAAATTTGGGGATAATCTTTCATGCTTTAATAGATAAATGAAAGTTTCATTAGATTATGTTTTTGGAAAAGAAATTTAAATTTAGCTTGGATAAATCAAGCTAAAGTTGAAAATCAAGAAGTAATCCTATAATAATATTAAAGTTCAATTGGAGCCAAAATAAATTAATGACTTTGAAATATAGCTCTTCTAGCTATCTTCAGAAAAATGACCTAAATAACAATATCATCCTAGTGCATAAGTTTGATGTGCATCTTAGGTACTTTGGTCTTTTTTTTAAAAAAGATATATTTTATTTATTTGTACAGAACTGGGGTACAGGCCAGAGATACAGGGGCGGTGAGAGGATTCACCAGAGGCAGAGTAGGAAGCAGAGCAGGCCAACTGATGAAGTACACTGCTGAGGGGAGCAGCAGGCGGGTCAGGAGAGGTCTGCCGCACCACGTGGGTCACCTCCCGGGCTGGTGGGGATCAAACTCATGCGGAAGTGGCTTTAGCTTCTTAGTGCTGTGCTTTAACCTGCTGCGCAACCAGGGAGGGTTCTTTGGTCTTTAATACCATGTTCCAATTATGTCACCTTGAAAGGATGGGAGCTTTCAAAGTGGGGAAGAAACAAAACTTGGGACAACAGGAAGCCTTTAAAAATACATGGAATGCCATCAAAATAATATAGAAAGCAGCTCAAAATAACTGAAAAACATAGGGCCCTCCCTGGTAGAGCAGACTGTTGGAGCACTGCACTGTGAAGCTAGGCCAAGCCATGGCCGCTTCAGTGACAGTTCAATCCCTACCCAGAGATGATCTACAAGTTGGAGGCGACCTCTCCTGTCTCGCCCACTGCTCCCCTCAGCAGTATACTTTGTCAGTCTGCCTGTTCTGTTCCCCACTCTGTCTCTGGTGAATCTTCTTGTCGCCCCTGCACCTCTGGTCTGTACTCCATTTCTGTATGCACAAATAAATAAAATCTTTTTTAAAAAATAGAAAAACATGACTTACCCCTGCACTCCATTCCCCATAAAACGATGGACAGGCTAATGAAATTCCTATTACTTTCCCCAAAGGCCATCCTCTAGACATTCATGTATTAGATACCAAATTCTTCATTATTGGAAACATTAAAGAAGTGTCATAACATTCCATCTGCATGTTTGAGAGACTTTCCTAAGTACCTGAAGTTGATCAAATCAGACCAAATCAATATTCTTAGAATTGGTCTCTTCAATATGTCCCACTCTGGTATGCAGATAACCTTGAACTGAAAACAAAATATCCCATGGAGACTAAGGAGAAACTCTCTTCTTTCCCTTAACCGCACCCCCCCCAACTTCCAAGTAATACCTGCTCCCACTATGACCTAAGGGGATATCATCCAGGTGTAGGTTTATTAATAAGCATTTCCTCAATCTAAGAATCACATCTTTCCTTTCTGAATAAATCTGAGGTCATCCTCTCCTTGTCATATAGAGTCCCTTTCCTTCTCTTTGCCATCCCAGGCCCATTTAACCTCATCCCTTGTTAAACTTCTTTCTACCCCATTGAAAGCAGGACCTACTTAGTTAATGGAGTTTCCCCATTATTTTAAAATTGTTTTCTCTTTGCTAACCAGTCTGATGCTGTTTTGATTATTCCACCACCAGAAAGAGCTCAGAAAGATAGGGAATTTTTTCCTGCATCCTGATATGCTATAGCCTGAGGCCTTGACAGAGTGCAAAATAAACTTGCAGCAGCAGAACCAAGTGAATGTTACCTTTTGAAAGTACTTGAAATAAATCTGTTATATCTTTGAATTTTAGGCCAATAGATGCAAACAATTACTGCTATTTGTTACCTTATTACTTTCAGTGCATCCAGTTGGCCCATTAGGGCAAGGATGGCTGTCAAAGACTTACTTATTCAGCCTTCGTGTAACACTAATCTAAAGAAGCAAGTTAGGAGGTTTGTTTGGTTATCCTCACTTAAAGCAAACCTGTATTATTGACTCTACTTTTGCTGACCTATCCAAAGAGATGACTAGAAAAAAGCAATTTACTTTGGAGATTTAAAAAAAAGGACCAAAACTAATGTTTTCCTTTCTTGCATTTGAGCTTCAGGCTCATAAATATTTAGTGACTTAAAAGGTAAATTATATGATTATTTGTATTAGTAGTTAAAAGTATGTCAATATATAACCATTATAATAATGTTGACAGTTATTCCTTTTGGTAACTCTTTTAATAGTCATTTTAATTTCTTTTAAGAAGCAAGTAGAAGAGTACAAATACATGAGGCATGATTTTAAAAACTGAAAAATACTTAAAACTGAAACTACAGAAAAATCAGCTACAAAATCTGAATGTACATACCTTTAAGCATATAGTAAAGGTCTAGATCCAGCATAGGTATATACATGCAGTACAGACTGATACACACCCAAGTCTCATTCATGCCAACCTAAATTTAAACTAATCCTACTTAAACTTGGGTTGGGCCAACTAGAAAGGTATGGGTGCTTACAAGAAGTACTGAGAGTTACAACATACGTAATTACTTAATACAATATCTATGATGTTTGTATAAGATACACTCAAACTTTTTAAGCTAGTTTATTAATAAATATCTAATTGCCCGATCTTTGATGTGAGAGCATTTTATATTAACCCTCTCACCAACAATAGTTGGAGTGACCATATTAACTAATAAAATGATTTATATTAAACACAATAGGCCTGGCTTCTTTTGGTATACTTACTCAAAAACTTTTTATTACTTTGAGAAAAAGAATGAGAGACAGAAACAGAAAGAGTGCTCATGTTAACTATGGAAAAGAGGGAAAGTGCATTTCCAAGATTTCTATGCACTATGACCTATACATATTTCCCTTATGTTTTGTATCAGCTGTTTATATACTTTTGTTTTCCTCAAAAGTATCTTTTCATTTCCCATAAGACTTTAAGAAAGCTTAAGGAAGGGGTATGGTTAGGCAAAAGGCTATATTGATTTGAGTACCCAAGGACTATTATCCAGCAGTCCCAGAGGGGACATGAAAGCACTAAATGTTACATTTCAACTGAAGTCTTCCTATTTTAGTCACTTGGGACCTAATGATCCTCAACTACCAGAATATAATAACTGCTCTTAGTTATAATGACCGAGAGATATCAGGAAAGGATGGTATCATCTTCAGTATACTCTGTTCCTACACGGCAAGGAAGAAAAACTTTAGAGCTGTTTTTGTTGAAAACAGCTAGCAATAATGCATACTAATATTTAAAAGACTAGCTTTAGTTATCTAGGATGCATTATCCAGAACATTCCCCACTAGTACTGATGATTTAAATCATGTTGTAGCTTATTTTTTTTAATCTAATGTTTAAGTAGGACCTTTTAGCAGTTCTGGAATATAGCTCTGCATAATTAGAATGAACTAGAGTACTTTTTTCACAGCTACCTGTTATATTTGATTTGGTTAAAGCATGGTGACGTGAGATAAGTTGCCTGGGACCTTAGTGACTACCTTTTGCTTAGTTTCTTGTTTGCAAGGTAGTCCCTGATTTGAAATAAACCCAACATTACTAACTGCTACAATTAACTGCGTTTAGGCTGGCTGGACAAATCCTGCAGTCTTTCTGGAGCACCAGAAGGCAGACACTCAAAGCGCTTGAGGTGTCCACATGAGGTTAATACAGTAGTCTTGGCACACCTGAAATTTCATCTTGTTGGTTTTCAGCTACTGGGGAGGGACAAGTGGAAAACTGTAGATCTGCTCTCATATTTTATCCCATGGGTCGGAGAAACTTTTGCTGTAAAGGGCCAGATAGCAATTTTTCAGACTTTGCAGCCCATCCTTCCTCTTTGGCAACCCCTCAACCGTGCAGGTGTTAAATGCACACACATACGTGTGTGTAAGTGTGTGTGTTACAAGGCAGGACAGCAACCCGGAAAAAAACCTAAAGGAAGCGAAGGAATGCACGTGGCTGTGCTGTAACAGCGTTATTTACGGACCATGGAATTGGAATGTCATCTTTTTCCACATGTCACAAAGACTACTGTAGCTCGTGTGCGCATCTGAAAATGTACGAACCGCTCTTGGCCAGCTAGCCACACAAAACCAGGACACGTGGACCCGCGGGCCGCAGTTAGCCCAGTCACGTTACCACACAACTTTTGGTAAAAGAAGAAACTAGCAAGCTGGTGCGGCGGTGCCTCCGAGAGCCCTGGTGCCCACTCGGCAGCGTCCCACACTTTGGGCCCCACTGCCCGGGTCTCTGAATGCCAGGGCAGGACAGTCGCGGGACACCTCTCCGCGCGCAGGGTCAGCACCTGGAACTGTGGCGCTTGGGGGCAGTAGAGAACTGGCCAAAAGGAGGCCGGCGTCGGGCGGGTCCCGGAACGCCGGGGGTCCCTCAGAAGTGTCCCCTAAGTCGCTGCCCATTCGGGGCGGCCACTCACTTGGAAACGCCGGCACGAACGAAGGCCATAGCAACAGCGTCACTAGGACTAAGGGCTTCATAGACATCGCCCGCAGCACTCCGCCATGCGACGGGAACGTCCAGGGGCCACCAGGCCGGGTACTTTAGGGCCAAAAGGAGAGGGAGTCGGTAGCCGACCGTCCTACCTCAGGTCCCAGGGCGCCCTGCAACGGTTGTCCCCTGCGCGCATGCGCAGCGAAGCTCGAACGGCCTGGACCCGCCCCCTTCGGGGGCAGCGCCGGTGCGCATGCTCGTTCTGCCTTAGACGCTCTGGGATCCATCACTATGGGCCTCGGGGTGTCTTAACACCCCGCAGGCTGTGGTGAGGCCTGCGAAGTGGCGGGGCCCATCCAGGGAAGCTGGGCTTATGGTAGCACGATCCCTAAAACATGGTCCCCGCGCGTAAAGAGCTAAGAATGTAAGAGACTTGCAAATAACCTAGCCATCATAACAGATGGAGGACGCATTAGGCACGATGGAGCCCAGAAGAGCGCACCCCCATCCAAAAGAGCTAAAGGGAGATTGCCGGGATGGAAGAAAATTTCTTCGAACGCTCCCAAGAACTGGGCATAGTTACTAGTTATTCTAGTTGTAAGATCCAGGGGTGGGGTAAAGATGGGGGTGGGGGACAGCTATTGAAGGTAAAGGAAGAAAAGTAGAGAGGCATTAAAGCCACATTAAGGGGCATGGTGTCTTAGTTTTTCCCAGAAGATTGCAGGCTTGTTTTTTTGCTTTTTGAAAACCAAAACTAGTTGGCTTTTCAATGGAGGATAGATCTATCTATGGAGGATAGATCATTAGGGATAGAGAAAGGTGTGACGCTAAAGGGATAGCTTGATGGAGATTCTTAAGGCTGATGGATAGGGGTAGTAGCCTCAGAATCTATACACATGTTAAAATTTAAAGCTGTACACTACAATGAGTCAGTTTTCTGTATGGTAATTTTATGTTTAATATCTCTGACTCAGGAAGCAAGAAACTCAGATTTTAATCTGGGATAATAGAGAGATCCTGCAAGGATGTGAGCCAGGAAAAGTGCAGTTAGATTTAAATTTCAGAAAGCTTGCTCTGTTTGCAGCGTCAAGAGTGAGTAGCAAGAAAGCAAGACTAGAGACAGGGAGCCCAATTATGAGACTTCTCTGATAATCCCACAAGGCACCAATTAAAAAAGGCCTGAATTAATGGAAAAGGTTGGGCAGATTTGAGAGGTTATCGGTGGCTAGAATGAACAAGATGGGCTTTTGAATGTGAGGAAAGGAAGAAGATGATGCTCAGATTTCTAGCTTAGGCACCTTGCATTTGCGGTGGCAAACAGGTGGAGTATGTGGAGGAAGATTATAAATTTAGGTTCAACATGTTCTATTGAGATGACTTGAGACTGTACTGACTTGGGCACTCCGGTAAGCAGATAGATGTAGGATTCTGGAGAGAGTTGAGATGGAGAGAGAGCTTTAGAAGTGGGGATGAATGAGAGTGCCTAAATAGAGTTTGAGAGTGAAAAGGTCAGTGTGCCTACGACAGATGCCTGGAAACATAGGTGGGCTAGAAAGAATGCACCTGCAAAGGAGACGAGAAATGGGGAGAGAAAAACCAGAGAAACTCCAAGGAAGAGGAAGAATCCAAGACTGTCAGATGCTTCTGAGAAGTCAAGCAAGAGAAGACTTTGATTTAGCCACAAGATCTTTGGCAGAAGTAGCTTCTGTGGAGTGGTTTGGGCAGAAGCCAAACCACAGTGAGTTGAGGAATGAGTAAGAGTTGAAAAAGTGGTGACAGCTGGTATAGACAACTTTTCAAGGTAGGTCCAATAGCCTGTAATTTGCTCTACCAGTACTTAATACAAATGTAGCAACT
>NW_004567124.1:3951614-3965026 GCF_000260355.1 Condylura cristata
ACCATGTCTGTGGCTGCATGGACTCCTCAGAAGCAAAGATGTGCTCCTCCAGCTTATGCTCTGACTTTATCATCTTCAGTTCCACATTTCAACTCTGCACTTGAGCTCCAGATAAAACCATCTCACTGAATATTTCTGACTCTCCCCTCTAATTTTGTTATGTGTTTCACCACTCCAAGATTTCACAGCCAATAAAATGGAAAAGTTGGCAACAAGTATGGTTTTTGACTTCTTTGACTCATACTGTGCAAGCCATTCTCCTCTAAGCCTCTTCACCACCTTCTCTCCCTCATCATCATCAGAGCAGAGATCAGTGTCATCATCATCTTTACTGTCTGTCACTCCATCCCTGTGGTTCCTTCTACATTAGCAGAGCCCTGGGTGAACAAAGCCTTCTTCACACCTGGCAGACTTGTGTTTTCCTTTTCATAAGGCTCTATGTGATGATACTAATTTAGAGCATGATAGAAGTTGGCAGATGATGAGCGAATATTGTTTAAATACTTCCACATCTGTGTCATGTGTGTGATAACACAAATCTCTCAACATAGCACTCATCTTCCAGGTAATCATTGAGCACCTGGAAGCCCTTAGGGCTTTAAGGCCTCCCAAACTTATGATGCTGAATGATCTGGGAGCTGATCAGCAACAGAGGAAAAGAGGGGTGAGGTGAAAAGTCTCCAGGGCTGAGAGAGGGGTCTTCAGTCCTCTCATGATAAATACCCAGCCATGATAAAGATGCTGTCTTGTTTTAATGTTTCTTGTTTTAATGTTTCACTTGCTTATCAGATAAGTGAAGAGTTCTGTATGTACATATCTCTTCCTACCCCCACTTCAAACTTTCTTGATACCTCTAGTGTATTTCTAAAGCCCACATTGGCCTGTAGACTTAATCCTACTTACCCAATGGATTTGCATTAATAGGCCATGATTAGTTAGAGATAACTTTATCCCCTGGAGGAAGAAGCCTATTTGAGGCATCCTGCTCCCTGATCCTTATGGATCATTATGGGTCACTTCCCCCAATCTTTGGCATTTCCCACTTGCCATTATCTTGGGACCAATGCACTTGGAACATAGCCCTTGCCCCCCTTAACACCAATGATCTTACATGTCACTTCCCAGCAGCACTTGGCACAGTGTCTGGGTAAAGTAGTTGTCATTCTATATTTACTGAATGAATTTAGCCACCCATTTCCTTGTCCACCCACCCACTCCCATCATTCCAAAAATCACCCCAACGTCTGTCAGTACCAATAGCTGTCAGGGAAGAGCTCTTCAGCCACCTGAGGGCAGCAGAGCCTCACCAATGGCTGGAATGGTCCTTCACCATTACTTCAGAGCATCTTTCCAGAACTGGACTCTGATTTGGTTGCACTGGAATGTTTTGCTATTACGTTATGTCTTACTTTCACACCTTGTATTCTAAATACCAAATAAGATGTAATTTTAATGGTTCAGCAATAATGATTCAATGAGATTTTCTTGAGCGCAGGGCGTCTAGAGGAATGTTGAATATCCTGTTTTTCTTTGACTATTAAAGCTACTTCATAGGCACTTCACTGCAGACAGACTTTTGCCTGAAATCAACTTGTAAAGTGAGATGTGGGTGCACACAGGAGAGTCAGGCTGACCCTTGGCAGTACCCTCTGTCAGCAGATTCTGCCCCACTTGCGGTAGCTGAAATGAATGTTTTCTTTACAATAAAGGACTCTGCGTTGGGTGTGTGGATTGTTTTGTTTGTCTTAATAAATGAATTGAAACCCTGGAATGGGGGTGGGACTAACTGGGAAGTTGTTGCCAGTTAGTGTGAGCCTCAGAGTAGATTTAGCTCTGTCCAGGATACTCTACCTCTTCCTTTTAGGTACTTACCAAGTCAGTGTGTAGCCCTGCAGAAGTCTGAGAGTATGGCTGGTGACTTACAGAAGGGACCTGACAAAGCAATGATTAGTTGTCCCCAGGACCCATCCACAAACAAGGGTGCTAGAAATTCTAGAGTAGTCCCCAATAAAAAGTTCACTTGAATTTAGTCACTTTTGAAAAGTAGCTGTCCCCATTAAAAAGATTCTTAAAGGCAGAGAACGTGTATTTTTCATGTTTATGTCCCAGGGATTCTTCTGTGCCTGGCAGAGCATGGGCTCTGTAAGTATTTGTTGAATGCCACATGAAACTTTCTGACTAAAAGCCACCAAACCAAATAGGTCACCTTGAGTAAGAAGGATCTCACCTTAATCTCTCTAGACCTCACTTTCTTTATACCTCAAATAATAGCCCTTTATATTTGAGATGCACTTTAGCCTACATCTTAAAGATGCTGTATTTTCTTTTATGCTCACAAGCCTACAGGAAGGAAAGGCTAAACAGATATTAGCATTCCAATTTCATAGATGAGAAAGCTAAGAGTAAGGCTAAAAGATCTGGCCAAGTAACCCATTTATATCCTGATGCACGAAGATCACAGAACTCAAGTGAAAGACTTGAGAGTCTTTCAGTTCTTAAGTACAACAGGCCTTCACAATACCTCCCAAAGCTATATGAGTTCGTTGGGCTAATAAGTGTCTTGGAACATTTTTTCCAGCTCCAACAGATGGCATTCAGTCCTTGCTGCACATTAGAATTAATACAGAGCTTCAGAAAACAGTAATCAAGACTGCCGTGTTGGCAGAAGAATAGACATATATATCAATGGAACAGGACCAAAAATCCAGAAACAGACCCAGACATCCCTGCCCTACTGACTTCTTACAAAATTAAAAAGTAATTCAACAAAGAAAGGATAATCTTTTCCCAAAAATGAGGCTGGAGCCATTGGATATGGATATCCACAAGTAAAAAAAAGAGAGAGAGAGAGAGAGAATTTAACCTAAACTTCACACTACACAAAAATTAATTCAAAATGTATTCTAGATGTAAGTCCATAAAACCTTAAGGACAAATAAAAGGAGAAAAATCTTCAGGAATTAGGACTAGGCAAAATTTCCATGACCTGATACCAAAGACATGATCTACACAGGAAAGATGGGCTTCACTAAGATCATATATTTGCTCCAGGAAAGCCCTGGTTAAGAGAATGAATAGATAAGTGCAATACTTAGAGAAAATATCTACAAACCACAAATCTGAAAAAACTAATACCTAGAATAGACAGAGTTCTCAAAACTTAACTGTAAAAGAAATCTTCACCTAGAAAACAGGCAAAAGTACAAAAATTTTATTTCAAAGATATACAGATGGTAAGTAATACACACAAAGATATTTCACATTACTAGTCATTAGCTAGTTGCAAATTAAAATCACCATGAGGTAATATTACACACACAAGGGAAAGCTAAAATTAACATATTGACAACACCAAATGCTACAAATACATAGAAACAAGATCACAGAATTGATGGAATATAAAATGGTGTAGCCATTATGGAAAAGATTTTGAAAATTTTTTGTAAACAACATCATACAACTGTATGTCTGAACAATTGCAATCTCGGCACTTACCCACACAAATTGAAAACTTATGTTCACACAATAACCTGGGCATGATTTCATAGCACCTTTATTCATAATAACCAAAAATTTTTAAGTAATTTAGCAGTCATTCAATAATTAAAATTTCTTTAAAATTTGTGGTATATCCAGGCCCTCCCTGGTGGTGACACAGGTTAAAGCACAGCACTAAGAAGCTAAAACCACTTTAGCATGAGTTTGAACCCGGCCCTGGAGGTGACGCACATGGCACGGCAGACCTCTCCTGACCGGCTCCTACTCCACTCAGCAGTGTACTTCATTGATCTGCCTGTTCTGCCCTCCTCTTTGACTGGTGAATCCTTTCACCGTGCCTGCACCCAAGCTCTGTATGCATAAATAAATTTTTTTTAAATGTGGTATATCCATACTATGGATTAATACTCAGCAATAACATGGAATATATTATTGATATATAGAACATCTTGCCAAGGATGGCTAAGGAATAATGCTGAGTGAAAATAAATAATCCCCTCTTGATCATGTATATAATTCTTTTTAATTTGTTGTTGAATTCAGTTTGCTAGTGTTTGGTTGAGAACTTTTTAACTTACATGTTTTATGGTTTTCTGTGGTGTCTTTGTTTGAATTTAATCCATGAGATAGGAAATGTTCCCTCTCCTATTATTTAGAAAAATTGATATTTTTTTTCTAATGAGTCACAGAATTCACCAGTGAGGCCATTTTCTCCTGGTCTTTTCTTTCTTACAGTTTTAAAGATTATCATTCATGATTCAGCTTCATTACTTGTTAATGATCTGTTGAGATTTTCTATTTCTTTAATCATTTTAGTGATTTTTTTCTAGGGGTTTTCCCTTTTTGTTTAAGTTACCCCATTTGTTAGCACAATGTTGTTCACAGTATTCCCTTACAATCATTTATTTAGTTATTTATTATAAAATAAAATTTACTTTATTTACTAGTCTGGTTACAAAAGAGTATTACTGACTGTGGGAAATGGAGAGCATCTAAAAGTTTATAGTCCAACTGTGCCACTGTACAGCTAGAGAAACTGAAACCCAGAAAGAACAAATGTCTTAGCCAAAGTCATCAGAGCTGCCAATTATAATAATAACTACTATGATTTATTAACTGTCTACTGAATGCTGGTTACTATGCCAAATAACACTAGCTCATTTCTTTTTCATATCAACACTATGAGTTAGATACTATTATTTTGATCTTATAAATGAAAAAGCTGAAGCTTGGAGAATTTAAGTAACTTCTTTAAGATCACATAGCTAGTAAGCTGATTAGCTAGTGAGCTTGGTTAATGTTATATCAGAAAGTAAAGCAACTTTCTAAGGGTTATAAAAATTTGTCAAAAGGAATAAGAAATAATTTGAGCCTCAAAAATACTTGTTATGGCCCTCCCTGGTGGTGCAGCGGGTTAAAGCACAGCACTGAGAAGCTGGAGCCACTTCCGCATGAGTTCGACGCCTGCCCCGGAGGTGACCACATGGCGTGGCAGTCCTCTCCTGGCCCGCCCGCTGCTCCCCTCAGCAGTGTACTTCGTTGATCTGCCTGTTCTGTTCCCCACTCTGTCTCTGGTGAAGCCTCTCGCCGCCCCTGAGCCTCTGGCCTGTACCCCAGTTCTGTATGCACAAATAAATAAATCTTTAAAAAAAAAAAAAAAAAAAAAAAAAAAAATACTTGTTATCATTGGTTAAAATACTTAGAATTTTATGATAGATTATAAATCCATAATGCTATTGAAATAAGAATTAAAACAATAAACTCATACATTACCAGTGGTAGTAACTATAACATTAACCTTGAAAACTGGATGATTACTTTTTTACTTTGAAAATAAGTTACTAAAGGAAAATAATTAAGCAATTATACCTTTTCATTAGGAACTGTTACTAAGATAAGCAAATAAACCTCGTTGACAAAGGAGAATATTATTTATAAAAAGAATTTCAGGTAGTAAATGTAGACAGAATAATAGAATTAGAAAATCAATTTACAATCCCTTAATGAAATAAAATAAAATTTGACAAGCTAACTCATCAAATATGTTAAAACCATTAGGGAAAATGCTGATGGAAAGCTGATGTTTCACATGCTTGCAAAATTTCCATCTCTTAGAGCCCTCCCTTAGAGCAAGGAGTTAAGTCTCAGTACTATGACTCTACCCACAGCCACCTCAGAGCAAGTTCAATCCCCAACCAATGAGGCGATCCATAAGGCACAGCAAGCCTCTTCTGTCTCACCGGCTGCTCCCCTCAGCAGTGTACTTTGTCGATCTGTTTGTTCTGCTTCACTCTGTCTCTGTTGAATCCTCTCACACACACACCCCACCCCCACCCCCACCTGCACCTCTGGCCTGTATCCCAGGTCTTGAATAAATAATTTTTTAAAACTGTTGTTGTTTTAAGTAATTGCTCTCAATTCTCTGCATTACTAATACTCTCACTTTGTTCTTTGGCTGCCTTCACAAAGTAATGTTTATTGACAGGCATTGTTGATGATGGGGACAGAAACACCATATTGGTCATTTGCCCTTGGCCTTTGAATAGTTGTTTTCCAGTCACTTAATAATTGTCCTGAAACTATGTCCTGACCCCCTATTCTCCCACCCAACTTAGGAACTTTCAAAAACAATAATTCTTTGAGAGGCTCTCTGAGACTGCTTCTGCTTCCTGTTTCAAAATATCTTAAAATTAAACTAATCTTTAACTTAATGGTCTCTAGAGAGGAATAAATGCATATTTGGGAAGACCCAGGGAAGTGAAAAGTAGAAGAGAAACATTCTTTATCCTCTGAATTTAAAATAGTGTAACGTGAATAGGTACAAAGATGTTACTTTAATTCTGTAAGTAACATTAACTTTATCTGGTAAGTAACTTATCTAATGTGTTAACTAAGTAAAATCTTTTGGCATGAAAGTTACAGGGTTCAGGGTCACCAATGTCTTTTTTCTCTGTTGTCAGCACAGGTAGAAATATAATGATTTTAAGAATCCAGACTTATTCACAATTTGTTCCCTGGTTTTTAAAAAAAAACAAAACCAAAAATACAAAATGTAGTATGATGTAATATATGTATACATATATTTAAAATAAAATAACTTTTAAAAAAGAATCCAAAAATAAATTCTGCCTTAAAATACAAGAAGTGATATTAAATACTTTCTTAAAAATTCAAATGAAACACTCCTACAGCCAAGCATTAACAATGCTTCAACAGCTTGCTGTAAATATAGCAGTTCCTGAATTATTTATGAATTATTTATGTATATGAATGTGTATTCAGATTATTTTTTCTTTTACAAAATAAAATCATATTATGCATGCTGCTCTGCAACTTGCTATCTTTCCTGTCTCTCTATATATTCCATACTTAATTCCAATTCTGTACATACAAAGCTACCTACTTTTGATGACTGTATAATATTCTTCAGCACCGTGCTACAATAAAATATTTAACTCTTTATTAGATATATAAGTTGTCATCTTTTTACTTTGATACCTATCATAAATATTCAGCAATAAGCTTCCCTTTCATATAGTTTTAAAATCTGTGCCAGTATTTCAATGCACTTAATTCTTTGAAATGGCCTTGTTCAATCAGCGGATATTGTATTTACAATTTTGTATATAGGGTCAAATTGCCCCCTAAAAAGTTCAGACCATTCAACTTCCCACCAACATAGATGCAAATATTCAAAACACATTTGTGGTACAACATTATTTGGCTCTAAACTTTCATAGTTAATCCATTTTCAGTCTTTCACAAAATACAGTTACCTTTGTTTTGACTGACTTTGCAGTTTGCCTCTTAAATGCTGAAAAAGTTCACTTTGAGTGGACAGTTAATAAAGTTTCTATAACATTTATTATTTTATCATACGAATTATATAATTATCTTTCAAATATAAGTCTTTATTTTAGTGTTTATAAAGTAACAAGTGGCAAAGATGTTCATCAACTTTGATCAAAATTACTTTCTTTCAAGATGTAAGTCCTGTCATATTTATGGATTCCCCAGGTCATGCCATGGTTGGAAGGCAACATATGACTCATGAAAAACACCACCATTTTCTTTTACTACTATTGGTTACAACACAAAACCTCTACAATAGAAGGCATCATTAGGCTGGTAATAGAGGAGTTCCTCGCTTTGCTTCCCAGAGGAATATTTTACAAAAGCTTAGAGGACGGAGCTTGTAGAGGGAGACACATACTGGCTCAGTCAGGAGTCCTGGGAGGAGAGAGAAATGGGGGTATTCCACAAAGGCCAAGGCACCAACAAGGAAAACAGAGAAGGCATTCCAGTCTACACACACACACACCATTTATAATGGAAGAACAAAGGACTTGCAATGAGTAAGGAAAATCTTGTCAATAAATGTGGGAAAACGGGACAACAACATGCAAAAGAATGAAACTAGACCAATATCAAATAGTATACTCAAAAAATTAATTCAATATGGATTCAGAATTAGATGTATGACTGTAAACCAGAAAACACATAAAAGAAAACATAGCTGATATACTCCTTGAAATCAGCCTTAGAGATGGCATGAAGTTCAACAGCAAGAGAACCACAAGCAAAAATGAACAAAAGGAACTACATCAAACAAAAAGTTCCTATATAGCAAAAGAAATTTATATCAATATGAAAGACACCCTACTAATGTGGACAGGAAGCCTACACTTACTACAGCCAACCTCCACAATAAAAAAAACAAACAATTTAAAAATTGACAGAGGACCTGAATAAACATTTCTCCAAAAAGCAATATAGATGACCAATAAGTATATTAAAAAGATGTTTACCATCTCATTCTTTGAGAAATAAAAATCAAAATAACTTTGAGATAATCACCACACACTTTATCCAAAAGACAAAAAGCAATAAGACAAAAAGACTAGCTATTATCCAAAAGACAAAAAGCAACAAGTTGAGGCCCTCCCTGGTGGCGCAGCGGGTTAAAGCACAGCACTAAGAAGCTAAAGCCACTTCCACATGAGTTCGATCCCCGCCTGCCCCGGAGGTGACCACATGGCGCAGCAGACCTCTCCTGACCCGCCTGCTGCTCCCCTCAGCAGTGTACTTCGCCGATCTGCCTGTTCTGCTCCCCCACTGTCTCTGGTGAAGCCTCTCACCCTCCACATCTCTGGCCTGTACCCCAGTTCTGTATGAATAAAAAAAAAAAAGCAACAAGTTGAAACAAAGGTTAAGTGGCTAAATAGCTTTCAGACAGTAAAACATAGACACATACAAACTTATCTAGTGTTCTCTTTGAGGTTTGTATTCACAGTATACTTTTAGATGACCCAGTGTGAACAAGCAGAAGTGATAATCCTTGAGCTGAGTGCCAAGGCCAGCTGGAGCTAAAAATACTGCAGCCAGTGCCCTCCCTGGTGGCACAGCCGGTTAAAACACAGCACTAAGAAGCTAAAGCCACTTCCGCATGAGTTTGATCCCTGCCCGGGAGGTGACCACATGGCGCAGCAGACCTCTCCTGGCCCGCCGGCAGCTCCTCTCAGTAGTGTGCTTCGTTGATCTGCCTGTTCTGCTCCCCACTCTGTCTCTGGATGTAGCTTCTCACCACCCCTGCACCTCTGGCCTGTACCCCAGTTCTGTATGCATAAATAAATAAATATTTTTTTAAAAATACTGCAATCACAGAGGAGAGTGGGGACAGCCAGGAGGCAAGTGGGTCACCAATAGAAATTCAAAATTCTAGCTATCTGAAGAAAAGTCACTTTGGATGCCTTGTGTTTAGTCAATGAACTCCAACCAAGTCTATATTTCTTCATCCTTAGCCAACAAAATTTAATTTAGTGCAGCATTATGGAAAGAAGTATGGAGATTAGACAAAAAAAATAAAAATAGAAATTCCAAGGCTTCCCGATGGAGCAGGGGTTAAAGTCTCAGCACTACAAAGCTAGCACCAGCCACTGTGGCATGAGTTCAATCCCCAGCCAGGGAGGTGACCCACATGGCACAGCAGACCTCTCCTGTCTCACCCACTATACCTTCTCCTGTCTCACCCCATATACCCTCAGCAGTATATTTCAGCCAATCCACCTGTTGTTCTGGTCCCCAATCTGTCTCTGGTGAGTATTCTCACCCCATACACCTCTATACCTCTGACCTACTTGTATGCATAAATAAATAAAAATAATCTTTAAAAAAAAGTAGAAATTCCACATGATCCACTATCCACTTCTGGGTATTTACCTGAAAAGTACAAAAATACTAATTGGGTTCTGTAAGATGATAGTAAGGTGAAGATGCCAGGTTCACCTCCTACACACATTCACAACCAAATTAGAACAAAGCAAAGTCAACAACCCCAGAAAACTAAATGGGCAACTGTAACATTCATCAGGAGCAATGGCATGGTGGAAGGGGTAGAAAAAACTGGAATTCAACTGCCTTTAGAGCAGTGCAACTTCTAGGGGGAGGGGCAATGAGGTATGGGACCCCTCTACTGTTCACTCAAAAGCACAAGCTCACATTGGGAACATTACTCAAAAAGAGGATGCACATAGTTGGTGTATAGGACAGAGGTTGCATCAATAGAGAACTATTAAGATGCAAATTGATAATTAACTAACTCAAGCCTGAGGCTTCTAGAACCTGAACCACCCAAGAGAGCCAGACTGGATCACCTGTGCCTCCTTATAGAAGAGACTATTAATATAGACTGAGGCTGTGATATGTAAAACATCTGCTTACTGCCCATCCAGCGCGCCCCCCCCCCCCAGGGCCAACCCTCAAGCAACCACTCAGTATTCTCATTTAACCAGAGCTTAAGCACCTGGACCTTAATAATAGGAACTGCATCCCATGGTTTAGCCCCCAGACTTGAAAAGCAAAGGGAGCAAAAACACTAATTTGAAGAGGTATTTGCACCCCTGTTTTTATTGCATTACTGTTTACAACAGCCAAATATTAGAAACAATCTAATTGCAAATCAACTGGTGAATGGGTAAAGAGGATATGGCAAATAGACACACATATAATAGAATACCATTCCACTGTTAAAAAGATAATATTGCCATTTATAACAACATGTTTGGACCTAAATGGTATTATGCTTAGTAAAATAAGCCAGACGGATCTCTCCCTGGAGGAGCAATGGGTTAAAGCACAGCACTATGAAGCTATCACGGCCACAGCAGCTTGAGTTCAATCCCCCAGCAGGGAGGTGACCCATGTGGCGCAGCAGACTTCTCCTGACCCACACACTGCTCCCCTCAGCAGTGCATTTTGTCAGTCAGCCTGTTCTGCTCCCCACTCTGTCTCTGGTGAATCCTCTCACCCACCAGACCTCTGACCTGTACCCCAGTTCTAGTATGCATAAATAAATAAATCTTTAAAAAATATAAGACAGAGAAACAATGTGTCACTTTACTCTTATGAGGTATACAGAGAAAACAAAGTTGAATAAAACAAAAACAAATGTTTGAACTCTAAGACCAATTAGTGGTCACCAGAAGGGAAGGAAAGGGAGTGAGTAAATTGAGAAAAAGGGGACAAATGGCAGGGTGATGGTCAAAATTAGACTTTTATCAGTAAATTTAACGTCATATAGACACATCTCATTTCTCAATGATACACACCTGAAATGTTACTTTAATTAAAAAAATTTAAAAATTTTGTGCAACTGTTAAAAACAAAAGCCATCTACCCTACAGCAGCATGACTATCAGTAACACTGAATGCTATTTTTTATTATCATTTAACTGAATTGGAGTACAATGTTAGCAGGACCATCTGCTTTCCAATTATTTTACTTTATTAAATATTCAAAATCTGTATCTCTCAACTGTCTTGCATACTTCAGTCTTGGAACCCCAAATCTAGGACTTCCTGAATTTATATCACATAGGTATGACAGCTGCCTCCAAGTGGTTTTAAGAAAGCGAAATCTCTGCCAGGACTCATTATAAAACCTCAACATTTAGCTTTTCAGTTACAAAAGCATCTTCTGTGACTTACATGCGGCAGCGTTTGTTGTTCTGTCAAATGCTGTTTGAGTTAGATGCGAATTTAGGGGAGAGTGGGCAGCGGTGCGTGAAGGCATCCACTTCTGGGCGGATCGCTCCTAGTCTGAGCGCCTCTCTCAGCATGGAGGGGAACGGCTACCTTCCGCTCTTCACCAGAATCCACTTCCATACTCCGCTGGTGAGAAATCGCCTTCCTCTATGATCAGCGTATGCTGTGTGTGTCGTGTTCTTGGTGCCGAATGGCTCAGGCAGGGTCACCAACCATCCTGAAGGTTCTACCTCGTGACAATATGGTTATAATTATATTGACATGCTCGTTTATATTATATTATATTATAATGCTCGTTTGACATTTCCACTTAACAAAATGACCCATTTAAAACATCCCAGGGTGTAGTTCTTTATACCTATGCTATCCGCAAGATAATTTCAGACTTTTAGACAATAATACTAATTTATATATAATAGTCCAGTGATTGTACAAATTAAGGATGTATGGGAAATATCTTTGTTTCTTTGGGAAAGAAGTAGACTTATTTAAAATAAGAAGATTTTAAATATCCATATCTATTTCTGAAAGTCTAAATTTTTAGTCAAACTCACATTAAAAGCAGTTCTTGGGCCCTTCTTGGTGGCGCAGCGGATTAAAGCACAGCACTGAGAAGCTAAATCCATTTCAACATGAGTTCGATCTCCGCTCCAGAGGTGATCGCATAGCGCTGCAGACCACTTCTGACCCACTTGCTGCCCCCCTCAGCATTGTACTTCGTGGATCTGCCTGTTCTGCTCCCCACTCTGTCTCTGGTGAATCCTCTCACCGCCCCTGTACTTCTGGCCTGTACCCCAGTTCTGTATGAATAAATAAATTTAAATTAAAAAAAAAGAAGTCCTTGACAATAGTCAGATTATTCTTTGTGACCTGGCTATTCCTACAGTCATGATCTTGGGGTTGAGAGGTCATAAAAAGTCACCTTTTCCCTTCAGTCTTGTTAGTCTCTCTCTCTCTGTATCTAAGGAGATAGCATTATATAGATGACACATCAAAATTCAAGATATAAGTTCCTCCATAAATGGGTCATGACAGGCTCTGGTGGGGAAGGGCACAGCATAGCCAGTGGTGGGTAGTCTCATCACTAAAGCAGCAAAATGCAAGAGAAGCTGGCAGGTGAGTTACCAAGGCAAGATAAGCTTGTCCCTGGTGTAACCAACAGGGGGACAGGAGACTTTTGAAACAATAACTAAAACAACTGAAAGTTGATCTGTTTTTTCCTATCAATCCTCACTGACAATTCTAAAAAGCGTTAATGATAAAATATTCCTCCCTGGGGAAAAAGAATTGATTTTGTTGGTCTGTGTTCTGAACAATAGCAGTGATTGTTATTGAGTTTGGGGAATACACTTGGAAGCTCTGAATTAGCACATTTGCCTTGGGGCTTCTACTTTGGGGGTGCAAGCGCTATGTGGAAGTAAATCTGGAGCCCTCCCAGTTATATGTGCTTTTGGTTGAGATTAGGTTCAACCCACTCAGAATTGTTCAAGCTCTCTCTGGCACACTGTGTGCCTCCTCTGCTTGTGATATGACATGTCCCACAGACATCAGCAGAGAGGGCACATCACAGAGCGATGACACAGAGCTTCCATTCTCTTTGTTCTGCCATCTTTGTTCTGTATTTACTTGCATTTATAATTTCGCAAAATGAAATAGTGGGCCCATTGTGAGGCATAATTATTTTGTTGGTAAACACAAATGTTAGTTCATACATGAAATGTCCTTACATTTTATACCAGTTCTTCTTAAACAGAAGGCAAATCAAATAAATTATTATTATTATTACAGAAAATAATCTTGTAAGTTACTTAGAAGATAATCACATATAAGATAGGAGGTGTTAAATATGTTAGTAGTGAGCTTGGATTTGC
>NW_004567124.1:3965649-3976693 GCF_000260355.1 Condylura cristata
CCTGACCCACCCGCTGCTCCCCTCAGCAGTGTACTTCATCCATCTGCCTGTTCTGTTCCCCACTCTGTCTCTGGTGAAGCCTCTCAACGCCCCTGAGCCTCTGGCCTATACCCCAGTTCTGTATGCACAAATAAATAAATCTAAAAAAAAAGATTCATTTATTTATGCATACACTATGGGTGTATAGGCCAGAGGTGCAGGGGTGATGAGAGGATTCACTAGAAACATTATGGGGAGCAAAACAGGCAGACTGACAAAGTGCATTGCTGAGGGGAGTAGCGGGAGGGTCAGGAGAGGTCTGCTGCACCATGTGGGTCACCTCAGGGGCTGGGGATCAAACTCATGCTGAAGTTGCCGCACCTGCTTTATAGTGCTGTGCTAACCCACTGCACCACCAGGGAGGCCCCAAAATAATCTATTCTTAAAAGGCAGAGCAAGCATTTACTTTGCACAAAAGTGGCTGTAGTTCTCCCAAGCATTTTTCCCCCCAAGTATAAATATTGGTGAGATCTTCCAAACAATTCCTCTGTAAACCATGGGGCCCTCTGTAATACTGTCTAGGTAGTCTATTGGGCCTAGGACCAGAAGCAGGAATGCTCAGTAATTAGTAACCCTCCCCCCCGCCCCGCCCCTGCCTCGACAGGTTCATGGACCAGGCAAGAGCCATACAGGGAATAATCCCAGAGTTGACTGCAGAGGTTGGGCTAACTCCCTAGCACATCTGTATGACCAAGTTCAACTCGGTGCAATATTTACAATATTTACAAAGACCCTAGGTTCTGTCACAGAGTGGTCCATTGTGCTGCTAATGACAATAACCAGTGATTGTTCTTGTGCCCAGTGATAGCACAGATTGTTCCAAATCTTATTTTCTTTCAGACTAACTCTACCTTTTAGTGATGAATCATACCATGAAGCACATGTTACTACTCTCTGCTTTCAAGGACAGATATTGATGTGGTTTTCTTCCCAATGGGGAGGGACCATAAAAATATGATGCCAATATAACTCTTTATATTTATTAGTAAACTCTTTATATTTATTTATGACAAAAGAAGGTGAGGTTTAGTTTTAACTTAACACACTCTGATGTCACTAACAGTGGGCCCACGACTAACAGTTTCTGAGCAGCCTCTGCTCTTTGAGAAAGTTATCCGACTTAAGCTTGAGCAACTTGGCTTGTTTATTTAAGCCTGTGAAAGGGTGAACTTCAAATATCAGATTGTAAAAGGTGAAATATTTTAATAATGTATTCATTGTTCCATTGATTACATGACTTTGTTAGCTACACTACCGATTCTAGCCCCTGATTGTCAGGACTGGCCTCCTAGTACAATTCCAACACACAGGAGTAGCTATGTCCTTGAACTTGGTACATAGCCCTTCCTCGGTATCATTCAACACCCAGCAGTGTGTCTATAGGCAGACAATGCTTTTACCACTGGATTTTAAGTACATTAAAAGATACATTTCGGGCCCTCCCTGGTGGCGCAGCTGGTTAAAGCACAGCACAAAGAAGCTTAAGCCACTTCCTCATGAGTTCAATCCCCGCCTGCCCCGGAGGTGACCACATGGTGTGGCAGACCTCTCCTGACCCGCCCACTGCTCCCCTCAGCAGTGTACTTCGTCGATCTGCCTGTTCTGTACCCCATTCTGTCTCTGTTGAATCCTCTCACCCTCCGCATCTCTGGCTTGTACCCCAGTTCTGTACGAATAAATAAATATTAAAAAAAAAAAAACTTTAAAAAAAAAAAAAAAAAGATACATTTCAAGAGCAGATCCCAGGCTAGCTGGATTTTCATTGGCTTTCATAGACTGGGTGGCCTGTCCTCTCCAGCACTATTCTCATGTGGGTGATCCTCTGTTCCCTTTTCCCATGACAAAATTCACCTCTTTATTTAAGATCCTTTTGTTCAATAGGCATGTTGACTATTACTTATTTTCTCCATTTGCAAATGGAATGTTTAGAAATATTCAACTTTCCTTCAGGAGTGGATTTTAGAACTAGAATCAGGATTTCAATTTCAATAACTTAAGAAACTGATTTTCTGATTTTTAGACTAGTAGAAACAAACAGATATCAAAATGTATTGCTTTTCAAGAACATTAAATACTAGCCCACAAAATATAAAATAAGTAAAATATTCACTAATATAAAATCAAACCTGTCCAGCCTGTGTTACTCATCAATGTAAATGAGGTAAAGGTTAGCCTCCATTTTTCTTCAAAGAAAACAACAAAATTGAGCAAAATATATCAAGACAAATTCAGGTTTGGGAAAAATCAGTCTTTCCAATAAGGAAAAAACATGGGGACTTGATATTATAACAGCACTAGTAAATAATTACATGGAAATAGGAATTATTCAATATAGGACTCAAACCACAAGTTTGCAATTTGGGGAAAAAATCAAGTTTTTACCAAAAACATCTAGATAGATCAGAGTGATATACATATATAAAATTACAGCTTGATAACTATAATTAGAAAAATAGATACTAAATCTGTCAGTTTCTACTCATCAAACAGAATACCTCTAAAAATCTCTACATGGGGAATAGCGTCCTAGGTTTAAGAAAAAACTCAAGAAAAATAACAGCAGATTTAGTGACATTAAATTATTTAAGGTGTATGTGAGACTACAGACTAAATTACAATGTGAACTAGACCTGTTAAAAGGGACCTCCGTGGAGGAGCAACGGGTTAAAGCGCCACACTATGAAGCCAGCTGCAGCTGCTTGAGCCAAGTTCAATCCCCAGCCCCAGAGGTAATCCACAAGGCGTGCAGACCTCTCCTGTCTTGCTTGCTGTGTTCCTTGTCCCTCTGCCTGTTCTGTACCACTCTGCCTCTGGTGAGTCCTCTTGCTGCCCCAGCACCTCTGGCCTCTACCCCAGGTCTGTACGCATAACTAAAATAAATCTTTAAAGAAAAAAAGAAGCTGTTAAAAAATGCAATAAACACAAAAAATGATAAATATCTTTGTTAAAGGAAGCCCTTCTGTGTAGAAACAAGAAAATTCCCAAGGATTGAACACGTCAATGGGCATATACGAATGTTCATTATGTAGATATAAAAATGTATTTATCAACACACATACAAAACACACCAAGGATCATATTAAAATACATTGTTGCTACAATTACTGTGAACAAACCGTTTGAATTTTACATTAAGAATATTAAAAAACCCCACAAAACTTCAGCCACCCCTGGGCTACTTGTGTGCTGGTTGGGTGCAGAACTGTTACCTCTTTTGTAAAGTGGGAGCTGAGGCTCTGCTGGAGCTGTAACTCCAATGAAAAGCCCCAGGAGGAAGTCCAGGCTGAGAACAACCATCGCATTAATATGAAGCTGGTGGGCCAGGAACGTTCTATGGTGGAGTTTATGACTAAGAGGTGTACACTCTTAGTAACTAATAAAAGCATCTTGGGAATGAAAGGGTTTGTCAAAGAAGCAAATCAGATTCCAATTTCACAGGCATCCAATTAATGAAATAGACCTTCTTGCACAGTTGGGACTGTGTACCCACAGCCAGCAGGAGGGGTCTTCTAACGAGGGACGCTGTTACTTTATTCTAAACTCTATTTCTCCAACCCAAAAAAGACATTCATGATTAGAAAACCACAATTTGGCTCCACCACATCCTGATTACTGCAGTACAGTTTCATCTGTTCTTTCATTTTCCCTTTCATCACACCTTTATTGTATATGAAGTAATTGTGCACAAGCAGAGTGTGTTTTTTCTAACTAAATGGCCAGTGGTATGCTTTGATCAACATCAAGTAAAGATAGGACAGGGAAACACTGGTTCTGTGAAAATACCCCATTTCTCCGTGAGTAGCATGTTCACTCAGATCTTACCTTTATAGTCTACTTTTTTAAAATATGTATTTATTTATGCATACAAGAACTGGGGTACAGGCCAGAGGTGCAAGGGGGCAAGAGGATTCACCAGAGACAGAGTGGGGAGCAGAACAGGCAGCTGGACTGAAGAACGCCCCTGAGGGTAGCAGCAGGTGAGACAGAGAGGTCCGCTGAGCCATGTGGGTCACCTCCCTTGCTGGGGATCAAACTCGTGCTGCAATGGCTGAGGACAGCTTCATAGTGGTGTGCTTAACCACTTTGTACCACCAGGGAGGCCCTCTTACCTTTAATTCTATTAAGCTATTTGCTCTCAATGTTTAACAGCCAAATAATAATAATAATAATATAAAGATTCTTTCATACCTTTCAATTGGAGATTTGTAGTGTTTGTAGTTATCATTGTAAAATCAAAGATAATTTTATAACTTTTTGTACATAACTATGTAGGGCAATCTGTCTTTAAGTAGGGATAAATTTTTAAAAATGAATTCTGGATAGTTTTTAAGTCAAGCATCTTGTTGCTTAAATAGATTTCTTGCTTAAAAATACAAAAAAAAACTGAGTTTTTAAATTCATTTATTCTTTGATGCCCTTCCTTTCTTTATGTAGATCCAAGTTGCTGATGAAAATTCTGAAGGATAGTATTGTCATTGTCTTTAAAAAATGTTTTTTAACATTTCTTAGAAAACAGATTGACTGGCAACAAATTACTTCAATTTTGGTCTATCTGAGGAATGTTTATCTTTATTTCTTCATTTTTGATGGGTAATTTTGCAGGATAAATTCAATTTGATTTTTTCCTCCCAACTCTTTCAAACATGTCATTCCAATCTTCCTTCTTGCAAGATTTCTGGAAGCTGGTTCTTTGAATTTCTTTCCTCTTAACTTTCTTCCTCTATAAATAAGGATTTCACTACTCAGCAATCTCAGCAACATGGATGGAGCTGGAAGGGATCATGCTTAGTGAAATAAGCTAGAAAGAGAAAGAAAAATACTGGATGATTTCACTCATAGCAGGAGCATAAAGGGCCATGGGGAAAAAAGTAATAATGAACAACTATATACCAGAGACATTTTATGGGGGTGGAGTGGGGAATGGGATCAAAAATGGGGAGGGAAGTACACTGGATTATGGTGATGGCACACGGGTGATTTGGTGATGGGAAGCCTGCAGGGATTACAACTGAGATGGAAAAAGGCACAAAATGATGTAAAAATAAACTATTATAATTAAAAAAATTTGTCTTTTGATATGATCTCTTTTTCTGGTAGTCATACATGATGTACTGAATAAAATAAAAAGAATTGCTTAAAAATGCACCTTTAGTAAGTTTCATTAATTAAATGATTACATTAAAAGTACCTCTAAAATTTCATTCAAAGAGAAAGCATTCCACAGCCCTGTGATTTGATTTTGGTCTTTTGGTGAGGCTGTGCCTTTATACTGTGAGCTTCCCAAGTGTTTTAAAATTTATTTTTATTGAGGTAACATTGGTTTACGACAGAGAATAAAATATAATGAGGTATAACCACCTCTTGAAATGATTATTACCACACCACACACACCATTAGGTACCCATAATCCTCCCTTACCTCATAATGGATGACTGGAGTAGGTTGTTCTCCCACAGCCAGAGCTAACTACGTATTTCTTTACCTCCAGATGACTTCGCAGCTGCCAATAACCCAGGACCAGCTGAACTAGTTTCTCTAGAGGGTAGGTGTTAAGAGCAGAGTGCTCTAGTGTATTTTCCCCTCCCCAAACCAAAAACTAGAAAGGTTATTTCTTATCGGTCAAGCTCCTGGAGATAAAACGCAATGTTATTGGGGTTCCCTACACGAGGTCCTGCCGGAGTATTTAAATTTGAACCGTCCATATTGACAATTAACCAATTAAAGTTCAGGTTTCCCTAGTCAGTACTGATTCTCAGAATGTCTCTGCTCCATTAAGTTGTCCTCTCTACTTTTACCTCTCGAAGCTTGGGGACAGAGGTTTGTCCTGTGTCCTCACACCCCTCTTAACAGATCCTCAAAGAGTTGTTGATCAGCATTTTTACTTGTTAGGTCACTGCGGTGGCTTCCAAGCTCTTTACAGGCAGAAATGGAAGCTGAAAGTCACACGGACCTTGAAAATCCGAATTTTTGGATGACTGTTAAATTGACCAGAGCCAATAATCTCTCGGACAGGGAAGGTCATTGGCCACCAGGAGGCGCCCAAAGAACACCAAAGACTCCAAGAACAGCCAACTAGTGCCTTAAATAGCAAATGATTCAAAAACTAAAAATGATAAAGAAAAACCTCACTCTCTAAGTAATATTTGGCTCGGTCCAGTATATCTAAACTTCTCTGTCATTTCTGTTAAAGCTTACCTTCTACAGCTAAAAACTGCTGTAGCTGAAACTGCTTTGTAATTTAAAAGAGCCTAAGTGAACCCTGGAGGTAGGACGCCCCTGGTGGCTGCTGCTCAGCTTGGGTGAGACTACGTTGAGCCTGGAACTCTCCACTAGGTTATACTGAAGCGACTCGGTGGGTTGCCCTGTCTCTGCTTTAACAAGTGGATGGTGGGAGCACATCCGTTAGGCGGAGTCGCAGGGGACCGAAGCTAACTACAAGGCCATTCACGCTGGTTCACGTGAAGGCAACAGCCATCTTTCCTTTCAATCACCCACACATCCGAGCTCAGCCGGCAGTCTTCGTGGCTTCGTCTCAAAGTTGAAGACCAGTTTGTCACCTTCAAGTGACAGCTGTACTTCCAAATGTTAGCCATCACGTGGCCACTGGCAATATTCTGGCAGAATACTCTGTGCCTGAATAGTCAGCTCCCAGGGTCTTGTGTGGGCCAGACCCTAGGCTGACGATGAGTCCCACTAAGCTGTGACTACCCCTGCAAATGAGCTATTATTATCCCTCGGAGTACTTGCCTGAGGGCAAACACCTCTTAGGCGCTCTATACAATCTAGCCAGGGGTCCAATCCCAGCTACCCCGACAGGCTATATAAATTTGACAAGTCATCTTCCTGAAGCTCCATTGCTTCTCCCATAGGATAGATTGTTAGAGAAATCAAACACTGTACAAGAAAGAAACTAGTAAGATACCAGAACACAGTAGTTCTCGACTAATATTAATAATTAACATATCATTCTTGCTCCCTTAATCCCTTCAGTTGGTGGAATGTGGGCGATCAGATGTTAGCTCTAAAAGGGAAGCAGTCCTCCATTCCACACCCTTTGGGATAATCCTAACTCTAGGTACTCACTGCTGGGCAGTCCTTATCCTTCTTGCTATGGCTATCTTCGTTTAGATTAAAGATATGGGGACAATTACCCAATGGTAGATGTTTTAAGACATTGGAGCACTTTTATGGAAGGAAGAAACCTCTCCCCAGGAAATTCATCATTCTTCAAGTGTCCAGTGAGATTTAATTGCCCGAAGGAAGTATGAGGACAAGAGTCTTAACAGTATTCTGGTGGCATGGGCACTAAAAGAATTTTACACTTTTGAAAAGTTGACCTCAAAGTTTTTATCATGTTATTTCATGCACATTCCAGGACTGACATTTTAAAAGTCAACATTACTTAATTGTTTTAAATTACACAATGAAAAATAAATACTGTGCAATTTGATTACTATTGTTGTCTGTTTAAAACATGCAGACACACATCTTTATCAGACAAACTTTTTTTTTTTTTTTAAAGATTTATTTATTTATTCATACAGAACTGGGGTACAGGCCAGAGATGCAGAGGGTGAGAGGATTCACCAGAGACAGAGTGGGGAGCAGAACAGGCAGATCGACGAAGTACACTGCTGAGGGGAGCAGCGGGCGAGCCAGGAGAGGTCTGCCACGCCATGTGGTCACCTCCGGGGCAGGCGGGAATCGAACTCATGCGGAAGCGGCTTTAGACTCTCAGTGCTGTGCTTTAACCCGCTGCGCCACCAGGGAGGGCCACAGACAAACTTTTTATATCATTTTTTTTCCCTTGAACTCAGAATTACACATGAAAATATATTACAATATCTCACAGGGTTTTTCATGGACTCTTGTGTCATGTTTATATCTAATATTTAGGACAATTGAATTTAATCTTTTAATTTCATGTGACCAAGAAGCTTTAAATATTTTAAGATCATCTAGATTGTTGCCAGTATAACTATTATAATTAGCTAATATAAAATTGGTTACTATAAAATATATAATTAGTTAATATGAAATTAAAATGTAATAATAAATTTGTATATTTCTTAAGTGTAAAAGTTTAAATTATACTAAATATATTATTTTTAAGTTATATATATGTTTCTTAATGAAATGACTGGAGTTTTTGTATTTCAGTTATAACTGTGATAAATGTTACTTATTAGAATGAAAGAGAGTTCAGCATAAATTCTAATCCTATTTCCATTTCCACATATGTAATTCATTAGAAAACATTTACATATATCAGAAGGTAGGATTTGAAGGAATTTTTGTTAGTTTCATTCAACCTTTTTAATAGTCCTTGCTTATACTCCCCCCCAAAAAAATCTCATACTGGCCTAATTCTATGCTGTGTACTTAATACATTTACATCTAACCAATAGGAAACACAAAGGCTTACTTCAATTTATGGTGACTTGATTAATATTAATAAATTAATATTTCAGAGTACCCTCTGTTTGGTGCTCCAGAGGCAAAGAAACATAATGAGAAGTGAAATGCGTAAGGGAGGTAACTTTCTTTTGAAAATGAGAGAAACAGATTACAAAGGGAGGCCAAAGAAAAAGCTTCATGAACTCCATAGAAGGACTTCTCAATTCCTGCGATGGCAGGCTAGGTCAAAACATGGTCTTGTAGGGTCCTCCCTGGTGGCACAACAGGTTAGAACACAGCACTCTGAAGTTGTCAGCAGCCATTGCAGCATGGGTTCAATCCCTGGCCTCGGCAGTGACCCACACTGCATGGCAGACCTCTCCTGACTCACCCGCTGCTCCGCTCAGCAGTGTATTTCAGTAGATCTGCTCCCCATTAGTCTCTGGTGAATCCTCTCACACCCCCCCCCATACCTCTGGCCTACACCACAGTTCTTGCATGCATAAATAAATCTTTTTTTAAAAAAGACATGGTTTTACAGTATGCAAAGCAAAAGTGGACAGAGTTATAAGAAAACAAATCAGATTTGAACTGCATATGTAATACACTTAGCATGATGCAGATGTATAGACCTGCAACTACCATCTACAACATGTGCACGCTTCATGTCATACATGGAGTAATTCTGACCATGTACTAGATGATAAATCAAATCTCAACAACTTCAAAGAACTGCTTATAATGCAGCTAAGATGGAAATCAAAATTAAAAACATAATTTGAAAATTCACTCTTAGTGACAGGTTGAAGAAAGAATAGAAGTCACACTGGTGACTTTAGTGTCAGAGTTATAACTTCTTCCTACTAGGTCATATTGGCGTGTCCTTGGAATCTCTGTCCACTCAGAAAAGTCTCAGCATTCTTAAATAATTCTCAATTCCAATCAATAAAAAAAGAAAACCTGAGAAGAGAAATGGGCAAAGTCTAGAGGAAGCACTTCATAGAAAAAGAAATCTAAAAGGTAGTCAATATCAGAGCAGTACAAAGTAAAGCCATAAGATATCACAAAACACTGGTCAGCTGGCAAAAATTGTAAGGTCTGTCCACATTCACTGGAGAAATTTCATACACTGCTGGTAAGAGAGAGAATTAGCACAATCACGTCAAACACCATTTCAGCACTGTCTAACAAATGTAGATCTCCATAACCAGTGATTCAGGAGTGACCCCTCCCAGAGTCACTCACACATGTTCCCTAGAGATATGTGCAAGGACATCCTGAATAGCATTGTTCATGATTGCCCTCTACAAGAAACAACCTAACTGTTCATCCTTAGAAAAGGCAAACAGATTACAGTTCAACATATGTTAAAATCCTACACTTCACGCAGATCTTGAATGACTCCACTCACAGTTCTGCAAAGTCTTTATGGACTCTGAGATTCATAAAGAAAAGCACACAAGCTATCATTATACAGCCCAGGGGATTTCCAGGACATATCCATGTAACCAATACTGAAAATCTATTTTATTTTTGGAAAAATATACTTGTTACATCTACTTGTTACTCCAGTAGATGAGCTTCCTTAAGGCAAGGACAAGCTTGTCTTCTATTGCTTGTGTCCTGTTTTTGCAACACTTGGCCAGGCAACACTCAACACTGTAGAACTTGTTGAACATGAAGCATAGCTCTTTTGACTGATGCCACCAAATCAAAATGAAGTTGTACCTTACCCTGGTACAGGATGTTTGTATTTCATTTTCCTCACCTTTATAATATTAATCCCTGCGTGTTCATTATCTTTTGACTTTACTGACACCTTTCATATCTTCTATTTCATTTCACTTTCAATTCTAAAGGTTGAGTCAATAAAATGGGTATTACTTACCCATCTATTGAAATTGTAGAAATATGAGCCTCAAAAACGTTAAAAGTTTTAACTGGGATTTGTTTGTTTGTTTTTTTCTTGCCTGAATACAGTATTATTTCTTCTACATGACACTCAGATGGTGATCTGGGTTCATCAGTCCCCATAGGTTTTTCCAGCCTCAGCATTGCATTATGCTTTGGGTCACAAATTCCAGAAATAAACTGAAGAGGAGCTAGTAGGAACCAGAGGGAAGTAATTGCAGCAGGGACTGTACCAAGCAGTACTTAATTAAACTGGACATTACTGCTTTGGGAAAACCTCCTGGTACCATTTTTTTTGTGTCAATGTGTTGTATTGTTCTGAATTTTTTTTTTTACTTTTTTAAAGAAAAAATGTATGAGTAAGGTACAGTTTATTGTATGTGAACAATAACTCAATAAGCTTATTTGTTTTTTGTTTTTTAAACTACAGATACCAGTGGTGGTCCTCTGGATGAAGCCTTCATACCTGCTCAGTAATGTCTACACCATGGCAGACTTGAGGTCCAGGACAAGATTATTGAAAATAGAACTTTAAACTTTTTCTGTGGGACAAAAGAAGATACCAATCAATACATCAAAGATATCAATTGTCCTTAGGTTAGCATGTCTTTTTTCTATTTATTTATTTTTGTCTGTATGCATGTAGTTGGTTCAATTTTTTTTGTAAATATTTATTTATTTATTTTTAAAGATTTAT
>NW_004567124.1:3977084-3995572 GCF_000260355.1 Condylura cristata
GGGATCGAACTGGTGCTGAAGTGGCTTTAGCTTCTTAGTGCTGTGCTTTAACCCACTACACCACCAGGGAGGGGCCGCTCAATTTTTATTTTCAAGAGCAAGACAATAATATTCATAAAAATTGTGATAACAATAAGGTGGGACCAAAGCCTCATCCGATATTAAGGCATAAAACAATGATAATAAAATATGTGACACTGAAGTCAGTGGAAAGTAGTGGAAGATTCAGAAAAAATATCTAAATACAGACAAAAATATGGTAATAAATGTGGTATCCTAGTCAATGGGGGGGGGAGGGTAATCTCATAGATGGTATTGCCACATCTGGGGAACCATCTGGTAAAAAAAAAGTTAATACATCTTATAACTTACATAAGAACAAATGACAAATGAGCAAAATTTATGTGTTAAAAAATGCAAGAAACCATAAAAGTACTGGGATGTATAAGGAAGAAAAAATATCAGTCGAGAGGACTCCCTTTCTATGACAAAAATCCAAAAGCTATGCAAGCTGGTGTCAGTCTAGGGGGCATGAAGTCTCGTTGGTACCCTTTCCTGCATCACTTTCCCTGTATCTCTTCCATCCCACCACTCCTGAGTGAGGTGCTTTATAGTAAGTCAGTATCCAGTAAAAGGGGAAAAAGCAATAAAAAGAGCAAGGAAAAATATACATGCACACACATACACAAACACACTCACATATATGCCTATATGTGTATATAAGATAACTTTGGCCACACACACACACACACACACACAAAACCACTCAAGAAAAATCAAAAGACAAATCTTCAAAATACTTAAAGTGCATCCTAAAGGGACATGACTAAGAAGACAAATAACTCAATAGAAAAAGTGGATAAAGGATTTGAACAGAAGGGTCACCAAAAAGAAATAAAAATGCACCTTAGATATCAGGAAACATGCTCAAGCTTCACTCTTGTTAAGGAAAAACAAATGAAAGCTCCACTGAGATATCACTTTAATCTAGCAGACTGGCAAAAATCAAAAAGATTGATAACACTCTAGGGTAGCAAAGATTCAAGAAAACAAGTCTTCTCAGAGTTCTAGTGGAACTGAAATCGATACATTTGTGGTGGATCATTTGGCAAAACCTTGACACACCTTTTGGTCAAGGATATTCCAGCTTTAACCCTTCAGCTCTTCACACATGGAAATTATACCATACCTGGAGTTCCATGCACTGTTGTTTGTAATATCAGGCCAAAAGCCACTCAGTAGATTCCAACAAATGGTGACACAATCATACAGTGAGAAATCATACTATTGTTAAAAACAATTAGCCAAGTATTGAAAGTGTTAATATTAGAGCACCCTGGAGTAAATTTAGTGAAAAAAAATATGAGATTGTATATATAGTAATCTACCATTAGTGTGCAAATAGGAAACTATATGTTGAGATACACACCCGCATATGTCTATAAAATCTCTGAGACAGTGTCCTCCCTGGAGGTGCAGCAGGTTGGGGTGCTGCCCTGTGAAGCTAAGCCAACCTGTGGCTGCTTCAGTACGAGCTCGAGCCCCGCCCCAGAGGTGACCCACATGGTGTAGCAGACCTCTCCAGTCTCGCCTGCTGCTCCCCTCAGCAGTGTACTTGGTCAATCTGCCTGTTCTGTTCCCCACCCTGTTTCGGGTGAATCCTCTCTCTGCCCCTGCAAACCTGACCTGTACCCCATTTCTGTAGGCATAAGCAAATTTTAAAATCTTTAATAAAAAAATCTCTGAGACAGACACAAGGATTAACAATAATGATTGCTTCTGGAGAGGTAGACTGATTGGGAGGTGGAAGGGTAGCGTTTCCACTGTCTACAACCTTTCCGTGCTTTTTAATTCTGGACTCTGTCATTGTATTGCCATTCATAAGCATTTACATATCAATAAATCAACAGAAATAATAGAGCACGGAGGTGTGCGGACAGAGGTGAATTAACAAGGGCACAACCCTTATCTCCATGTGGGAGTGAAGATAACGAGGCAGAGAGGCTCCCCGCCAGGCTGGGTTACAGGGGTTAGAGGGGTTCTGCTTCAGGCCCCGAGGCTGGATAAGCCACAGTCCTGCCACTTATGGAAGGGACAGGCTCCCTGGTAACCTAAGGTTGACTCTCCCACCCCACCGCTCTGGGCTTCTCCGGAGGAGACTTCTGCAAGGGAGGACTGCTACTCACCACCTCCTTCCCTGCTGAGGCCACCTCACAGGAAGGCCCATTTCTTTTGTGTGGCTAGGACATAGAAGACTACTCTCTCAGCCCCCTGGCCATTGCGCCCCTACAGCAATCTCCAAAGGGCTGGTACTCTGGCTCACCCAAATAGGGGGCAAATGCTTGGTGGCCCCATCTCTGGGGCTCTCTCATTTAGAATCTATGCAGAGCTACCTCACTTTAGCCCATAGAGGAGATCCAGCAAAATCTGACCACCTCCTGAGATGGGCCTGGCCTGACACCAGGGCAAGGCCTCCGACATCATAAATCACCATCTCTCCTACAAAGCAAGACCATCGTAGATGCTACTCACAGAGCTCTGCCTTCAGATTTCACCTGCCTCATTTTTTCTCTTCCTCTTAAATATCAGATACATAGAATTAGATTCGTGAACATGCTTAATTTATAGGCCACCAATATCATCAATCCAGTCAAGGTCCTCTAGTCTATAATATAATTAAATAAGCCTATGCAAGATACGTATATTTTAAAGAGTAAATTAATATTAATTTAGTTTTCAATTACAGGTAAAATGTATCTATGGTATACCTTGAACTCAAAACGACTAAATTACTATAAATGCAAGGTGATCTCTTCTTGTTCCAACTCCAAAACAAGGTTTGTTGGGATCACTAATTGGATCACTAATTGGAATTTAAATTATGAGGGATCTAGTCTCCCCTTGGGACCCTCATGTTGTTTTCTGTGCCCCTTTCTTTTCCATCTCTGCCACCCTTACACCCTTTCAACGCATTTTAAATCCTGCTCATTTACACTTGCATTCTATACATCTTTAACAAGGAAATTTGATATCAGTCATTTACTCCTTACTACAAATTTGAGTTGTTGGCTTCCTTTCTCAAGGCTATATTCATAGTGAACATCTTCCTTGCAAAAAAGAAGAGACTTTTGTTCTTTTAAAAGAATTTCATTCCTGTAAGAGATAAGGGAGGGTATTTTAAGAAAATCAAAATTTTCCTTCCATGGAATATGTCTCACCGCATAGGGTAACTAGTAGATCCTTATCTATTAGGAATTTTGCTCCACTGAAATTTGCTTACACCTGTTTGGGCCACCTTAAAATTCTATCTTTAAAAAGACCTTTTAAAATTTTACACAAAATTGAGGTAATTCCCAAGACCAATATCAAGGAGTTTTACCTCTAGGAGTTTTACAGCTTCAGGTCTTATGCTTAAAGTATTGTATCTGTTACAAGCTCTTTTTTTTTTTTTTTTTGTGGTTGGGGTAAGCCAGGGGTCTCCAATTTCATTCTTTTGCATGATTACCCAGCACCATTTATTAAAGAGACTATTCTTTCCTCACTGAGCAGTCTTTGGCTCTTCTCGCCCAGTCATCTATGTAACAGTTTATTTCTAGGCTGTCATTTTTGTTCCATTGCTCGATGTGTCTATTTTTATGCCAGTATCATGCCGTTTTGTAGTATAGTTTGAAATCAGTGGCCGTGCTGCCTTTAGCTTTGTTCTTCTTCCTCAAACCAAAATTGCTTTTGGCTTTTCAAGATCTTTTATGGCTCCACACAAATTTTAGGATTGTGTTTTCTATTTCTGTGAAAAACTGTCACTGAAATATTCATCCAGATTGCATTGAATCTACAGATGACGTTAGGGTAATATCGACATTCTAGCAATATCAGTCCTTCCGATCGTTGAACTTAGAATATCTTTTCATTTATTTGTGTCTTCTTCAATTTCTTTCGACAAAGTCTTAATAGTTTTTAGTAAAAAGTCTTTCACCAGTGTAGTTAAATGTATTACTAAGTAGCTTATAGTTTTTCATGATGTTGTGAATGGGATTATTTTCTTTCATTCTTTTTCAGGGATTTCTATACAAAACAACTTATCACCTGTAATAAAAACAATTTTATTTTCTTTCTGACCCTGGATGTCTTTTTTTCTCCTTTTCTTCCTAGACTACTCTGGCTAATAATTCTAGTTTGAATGAGATTGAATTGAATAAAAGTGGCAAGACTGGACATCTTTATTGCTTCTGACTTTAGAGATAAAGCATTTTACCACTGATAATGGACTCACATATATGGCCTTGATTATGCTGAAGAATATTCCTGCTTTACCCAATCTATGGAGAATTGTCACCATGAACAAGTATTGTATTTTGTCAAATGCTTTTTTACATCATTTAAACTAGCATGTGATTTTGATATTTATTTTTGGAGTCAGTAGGTTTGGAGTACAGGGTACTTGGGTTCTGGGAAAGGTTTCTCCAGAGCTCCCCTTTCAGCAGCACGTGGTTAGATTCTCCACAACACGGAGACATTTGTTATCTTTAAAAGATCAGGTTTATTAGGGAAAGGGACAGAAGAGTAAAGGCACTTGCAGAGATACAAGTGGCCAGGAAGAGCCGCTCTGAAAGGGACACGCTTGCTGAAAGAGGACTGCATGCTTGCAGGCAGGCAGCCTTAGGTGAGTGGCCTCTGCTGAGGGAGGTCAGTGCAGAGAAGACCCAGCATGGTGCAGGTCACATGCAGACAGAAAGGCTGCTGTCCTGCAGAGGGAGAGATGGTGGAAAGAAGCACCTGCATAGGCACAGGTGGGCAGAAAGGCTGCTGCCCCTCGTGGGGGAAGTGCTGGGTTTTATAATCTTTCGGTAAGGAGGGTCTCACCTTCATACTGGATGTTTATTCCTTAATACCCATACCTTCATCCTCAGTTGACGCTCCCTGCAACAGTTTGATACCTGTCTGGGTGTTGCACGTCCTGATCTGGGGGTTGAGGCCTAAGGGTCCTGGTTTTCATAATTTCATCAATGGTTTACCCTAATCCCTCTCACTCTACCTCCTTGTGTGATGTTTCCTGACCTTGTAGTGTTCGTTCTGACCTTGTATCTTCCATTAATTTTTACCTTTCATTTCATTCATGTGGTGTATAGCGTCTCTGTGTAGCTACAAGTTTCCTACCAAGTTAGACAAGAGCAGGACACTTGATTGCCTGGGGAAATATTGAAATGCATTGCGCGCCAGGGACTGATCAGTGGAACCCCTTGTTAATAAGACTGGAGCCATGGGTGGGAGCGGGCATATATCACTGGCCTCACCCTCCCTAAAGTCCAAAATTCAGTGTTAAGTTTGACCCAAGCTTCAATTAAAAGGCCAGAATCTTCCTTCAGCAGCAGCCTGCAACCTGCTCTAAGACTTTTTTTCTTTTCCTTATCACTGCAGTGTTGCTGACACAACGGCATTAATTGATTTACATGTGTATCTTTGCATCCAGTGATAATCCCAGTTAAGTACAGTGTATGATCCTTTCAGTGTGCTATTGAATTTAGTTTGCTAGTATTTTGTTGTTGATTGTTGCATCTATTTCATCAGAGATATTGATCTATAGTTTTGTTTTGTTTTGTTTTTTTCCCTTGGAATATCCTTACTCGGCCTTGGTATCAGGAAAATGTGCCCCCCAAAAAGTTGGAGGTATGCTTTTTCTTGTCTTTGGGGGTGGTGGAAAGAGGAGAAATGAGGATGTGTTAATTCTATAAATGTTTGGTAGAATTTACCAACAAAGTAACTTAAACCTTGACTTTTCTATGTTATAAATTTCTCTTTTCCTTTGTCATTCAGCCTTAATGGATTACATGCTTCCTGTAATTAGCCCATTTTTCTAGGTTCTACAATACATTGAATTACAATTGTTCATAGTATTCTCTTATTATCATTTGTATCTCTGAATTATCAGTTATAATGTCCACTCTTTCATGTCTGATTTTTTTAATAGACATAATATTGCATAGTAATCTATATATTTCAGGTGTGCATTACTGAAATCAACATGTGTAAATACTTTATTAAATCCAATAGTAAAAGTAAAATTCTATCCTTCCTCACTGATCTTTGCAATTTCCTTTCTTCTCCTATCTTTGAGTTTAATTTTTTAAAATATTTATTTATTTATGCATACCGAACTGGGGTAAAAGCCAGAGATGTAGGGGTGGTGAGAGGATTCATCAGAGACAGAGTAGGGAGCAGAACAGGCAGATTAATGAAGTACACTGCTGAGGGTCAGGAGAGGTCTGCCATATCAAGTGGATCACCTCCAGGGCTGGGGATCGAACTTGCACTGAAGCAGCTATGGCCAGCTTGCAGTGCTGCATCCTTACCCTTTGTGCCACCAGGGAGGGCCCCTAATTTTTTCTTTTTTTAATCCACTCAGTGATTCTATGCCTTTTGATTTAATAATTTAATTCATTTACATTTAGAGTAGCTACTGATATATAAGGAGTTATTAATGTTATCATATTGTTTTCTGCCTGCTTTATATATTCCTCATTACTGTCTTGCTACCTTCCTCTGTGAATTCAGTATGCTTAGATAGTGGGTATGCTTAGATCCTCTGCTCCCCATCTTTTGTGAATTTACTCTAGGTTTTTGTTTGTGGTTACCATGAGGTTACATAAAACATCTTATAAATATAGCAGTCTGTTCTGCACTGATAACTACTTAACTTCAACCACACAAAAGCTATTTTTTATTCCTCCTACTTTTGTTCTTGGTGTCATGATTTATCTCTCTCATATTATGTATTTATTAACAAATTATTATAGTTATAAATTGCTTTTTAATGCTCTGTCCTTTAACCTTTATACCAGAATGAGGTAGTTAACATATCATCGTATCATAGTATTAAAGTTTTATGCATTTGAGCATATACTTATCTTTAACAATGTGTTGTATATTTTAATATAATTAATTAGCATCCTTTCATTTCCACTTGAAAAACTCCTTTCAGCATTTCTTAGAGGGCAGTTCCAGTGGTAGTAAACTCCCTCAGCTTTTGTTTGCCTGAGAATATCTTTATATTTCCTCCATTTCTAAAGGATAATTTTGCTGGATAGATTTTTCATGGTGGGTAGTTCTATTCTTTCAGTGCTGTGAATATATCATCCCACTCTTTTCCTAGACTCTATGGTTTCTACTGAGACATTTTCTGATAGCCGTGTGGAGGTTCCCTTGTGGTTACGAGCTGGTTTGTTCTTACTGTTCTCTTTATCTTTGGTTTCATTTTTGCATGGAAAAAATTAATCAGTGTTGTTGATATTGATGTGGACTGTTCATCTCCTTTGTTTGTTGGTATTTTCAAAATTATGGATGATTCTAAGGACTTTTGGTTCTGAATGTTACATCTATTTGATACACTATTATAAATCAAATCTGATATTTAAAATATCATTTAATTTTAAATATTTAATTTTAAGATAACAACAACCATTTCACATTAATATAAAGAACATATTTCATGTAAATTGCTTTATTCCCAAAAACACAAAAATATTTTACCAAGGGAAATAAAATCATTGTTTTTATTACTACATATCTTCCTATATGGCTTAATAGAAGACTAACTGATTTTTATGTATGTTTCTGCCCTTAATTTGCTAAGATATGTTACTTAGTAGAAGTATAACTAGATAAACTGATTTCATATAAAGATGTATAACAGAAAAGAAGATTTCAATAGCCTTTCAGATGATTGTGGCTGGTTTTTAAAGTTAGTTTCAGCAGAAAATCTGAAACCATATCAATAAACTTTCCATGTATTACATTAAAATCCATTGTTCTATCTTGCCATATGAAGGAACTTTTATCCATGCATGATCTAGTAATAATGAGATTGACACTAGCACCCTCCCCTCAGCATATGGCAGCCACACGTGACCCAGAGAAGCCCAGAGCTGAGGAGCAAGTGGTAACTCCTTCAGCCAGAGTAGACAGATGTCCCCTCCTCAGCCCATGGCAACAGGCCGAAGTTTACAGGCTACATTACCCGCTTTAACTTAAATAATCACGCTAACCTGTGATAAAATGGGGCCTTCACAGGGACCTTGGATCAAACATTAATAAAGCAAGTACAACTGAATAATGGAAAAGGGCAAACCTGACCATCTCCTGCCAATTTACGAGGTTAAAAACAACCACCATCAAATCATCAGTCCGACAAGGAGGCCACTAAAAAAACTTGCAATTATCAAAGACTCTTAGAGATATACTTTTTAGACACAGTATGCTAACTATCCACATCACCTCAAGTACCACTAGGCTTTAAGATACTAGCTGCAACAGGTAAGACAAGACGCTTGACTAGCTGTGTGTATTGTGTGTGTGTGTGTGTGTGTATGTGTTAGTTTAGGAAAAAGGCATCAGAAAATTTTTTTCCCAAATAAAGTCCAAAGTAGTTTTTGCTGTCAATAGGAAGACAGAATTTAATTTTGATCACATATGATAAAAAAAATCAAGATATTGTGTACAAGATTGTTGCTTTATTTCCAAAACGACTTCTAAGCTGAGAAACGTATTAGAAGTCCCTCCCTGGTAGCACAGTGGGTTAAAGCACAGCACTATGAAGCTACCGCAGCCACTGCAGCAGGAGTTCAATCCTCTGCTAGGAAAGTGACCCACACTTGGGGCAGCAGACCTCTCCTGTCTCCCCCGATGCTCCCCTCACCAGTGTACTTCAATAGATCTGCCTGTTCAGTTCCTCACTCTGTCTCTTGTGGATCCTTTCACCCCCCCACATCTGGCCTGTACCCCAATTCTTGTGTGCATAAATAAATGAATATTTTTTTAATGTGTTAGAATTAGTAAATGAAAATTAATGCTGGGGTCTTCTGAGAATCGTGCACTCAGCCATAAAAGACAAAAGAAAAATTGAACTCAACTTCAAATTTGGTGGCAATGTTATATGGTCAAGAATACACTTAGCACAACCATTTAGCACATAGGTTATATTTAAGTATATATATTCAATGCCATCTTATGAACAGAAAGTGACAACAGTGAGGATTAGATTGTGGTAGCTTTGAACAGTAATCATAAATTATCAGATTATTTTATACTCTGCTTATAAATAAGCAGAAATTCATTCTGTTGCATTGTTTGCTTAATTTAAATTTTTAAAAAGTTACCTGATAAGTAAGATATATACTTAGGGACAGCTTAAATCTTAGAGTCATAAAATATCTTCACACCTTTCATATTTGGCCCAAGTAAAATATTTTGCGATTAATTGTGACTAGTTAGCTCACAATTTTATATGATCAGATGTCACCCAGTCTTCCTATTCAGTCTGTCAGGGCAGGAGTGATTATTCTCCCCTTGCATGCTCACTGCACTTCATACATAAATGTAGTGTGGCACCGTCCACAAGAAGCCCCAGTCATAGCTCATGGTGCTATGGCATGGACTAGATGAACTCCTGAAAGGATGAACCTATTTTTCATTTTTTCCTTCTATCTCTCTGAGTAACTGACATGTGGTAGACATTAGTAAGAGTTTACGAAAGTAATACAGTTTACTGAAATATCTGTACCATTCCTGAACACCGTAGGATTTCAAAGGCATATATTCCATATATTCCATATATGGGTTGGATGCTCCAACCCATATGCCAAATAATTTTAAATGGGGCTTAGAATATGACCAGATTCAGGCCCTCTCTGGTGGCTCAAAGGGTTAGAACACAGCACTGCAAGCCAGCCTCAGCCGCTTCAGGGCGAGTTTGATCCCTGGTCCCCTCAGGGATGATCCACACGGTGCGGCAGACCTCTCCTGACCTGCCTGCTGCTCCCCTCAGCAGTATACTTCATCAATCTGCCTGTTCTGCTGCCCACTCTGTCTCTGGTGAATCCTCTCACTGCCCCTGCACCTCTGGCCTGTAGCCCAGTTCTGTAAGCACAAATAAATAAATCTTAAAAAAAAAAAAAAAAAGACTGGTGGGGGGGGGAGAATGTGACCAGATTCAATGGTGGGTCCAGCCTGTAACTCAGACATATGAAAGAACTATATAATGGCAATTAAAGTTATGTGGTAAATAAGGAGGCTGTGTGAAACGTGAAAATAGCCAGTAAGAGAATCACAGCATAGTCCCACAGGGTTTTGAAGAAAAGTTGTGTCTCTCTGATCCGATAATTACTCGATTTAAAAAGACCCTGGCATGCCTTGAGGACTTGATAGGGTCTGAATACTGAATAATGGGTGTGGGATTCCCCAAGAGGTCAATTCTGAGATGGAGATTGGTACACAGAAGGCAGATTGAGCACTTGGAAACAACAGTTTTTGTTTTAAAGATTTATTTATTTCTACACATAAGAACTGGGGCATAAGCCATAGGTGTGAAGGGTGAAAGGCTTCACCAAAGACAGAGTGGGGAGCAGAACAGGCAGATGGACTGAAATACACTCCTAAAGAGAGCAGTGAGCAGGACAGGAGAGGTCTGCCACGCCATGTGGGTCAGCTCCCTGGCCAGCAGATAGCTTCAGAATGCTGTGCTTTAACCCATTGTACCACCAGGCAGGGCTCAGTGGAAACAACAATTTTAAGAAAGTGAGACACAGGGTTGGGGCAGAAAGGGAAGCTGAGCTAGATGTAGTTGCAAAAGATGATTTAGCTCCTCATACAGAGAGCCCTGGAGGGCCCTTTCAGCTGTCCTGTCTTAAAGAGAAAAGGATGTTGCAACATAAGCCAGAGATTGGATGCGTTTTCCCCCAAAGAAGGGGCATGATCTTGAGCCAGGCAGTTACATAGATTTTGAGAAATTTCCAGAAGGAACTCAAATGGTGATCATGTTCCTGGAAGATAGGATGAAAGTGTCCATCCTGGATTAAGTGATATGGGCAAGATGCCACAGTATCCACTAGACCACAAAGTCTGGGGGATTATGTGACCTGAGTATCCCATCATTCATTGCGTGCTCACTGGTCCCTTAGGCCATGATTGGTGTGCACAGACACAACTGCCTACCTGAAGGAAGTGGGATCCATGAGATCAGGTTCAAGTAGGTCTGGAAGGCACAAGCAAGTTATATCTGCCGCCCTCTTTTCCTCCCTCTCCCACGCCTGCTAGGCCTTTATATAAGGAGGGTTATTAGTGTCTCATTTTACAGGGAATTCATTGGAATATGAGAAACTACATCCAAACTAGATGGGGAGGAATGAAATTCACCTAGAGAATGCAAGGTGGTATGATGACTAATGAGATTTCCACCTCCTCTTAATGTTACAGTGTGATAATAAAAGTCACAGGGCCCTCATTAGTGGCACAAAGAGTTAAAGCACAGCACTATGAAGCTAGCCAGCTAGCCGCAGCCACTGTCACACGTGTTCAATCCCTGATCCCCAGCCAGGGAGGTGACCCACATGGCGCAGCAGATCTCTCCTGTGTCTCCTGCTGCCCCGTTCAGCAGTGTACTTTGTCAATCCCCCACTCTGTTTCTGGTATTCCTCTCACTGTCCCTGCACCTCTGGCCTGTACTCCAGTTCTGTATGCACAAATAAATACATCTTTTAAAAAGTCACAAGAATTTATATTTATTTAGAATGTAATAAGATCTGGGTCTTGTGCTAGAGACTTTCTATGCAATAAGTCATTGACTCCCCCCATAACCCTTAAAGGGAAGTCCTTTAGTATCCTATTTTACAGAGGTGTACAACTGGCCTGAGGCCAGTCAATGACCTGAACACAGGTCTATGATGACACCAAATTCATGCCCATCATAGTCACTCATCATCACGATGCATATTACATAAACACCAAAACAACATTTTGGAAAAAATACATAGAAAATAGCCCTTGATGCAACGCAAAGTTCTTAAAAGGTAAGCACAAAGTTCAATGTATGGGATTCAAAGAGTTTTCTGACTCTAATATGTATCTATCTTATCATGATACTAGATGTAACAAAAAAGCTATTTATAGATCACAGAATTACAAGTTATTTTTATCTTCTTACATAGGCACCTATATATTTCTCTGATATTTTTCCAAATAAAAAAAGAATATATATGAACAAGTATTGGTCAGTATTAGTTGTGACGGTTCCAAGATTTCTCCCAAGACCCAGGCTCGGGCTCTCTTAAGTCTCCATCAGCTTAGATGTGCCACTTCCCATTCTCCTACCAGTCAGCAGGAAAGAGGTCTATACACTTCCTTTGAAAGGAGACATCCTAGAAATTCCATTCATTTCTATTTCTATAGCATTGACCACAAAACACAGGGCAACTCCAAACCACAAGGGGGTGGTAAATGTAGCCATTGGGGCATGCCAGGGTGGGTATGGAGGCAGTTGGCATTCTCTTTCACAGACCATTAAAATCAATACAAAATAAAAATAAACTCACTCTGCTCAGTTTTACTATCTTGTACCTGACAAACTGGGTTCCATTTTCATCCAAACAAAGATATTTGCCTTGTTGGCCAATACAGAGGGCAGAATAGATGGGCAGATGATTTTTTTAAATAAATTTTTAATTTTGGAGTAATTTTAGGCTTGCAAAAAAGTTCCAAATATAGTATGGAGAGTTCCTTGTTTACTCAGCTTTAGTTTCCCAAATATTTATCTTTTTAAATTACCATTGTATATTTGTCAAAATTAAAAAGCCACCACTGTTATAATACCATTACTAAACTCCAGGCTTTCACCAGTTTTACCATAAATGTCCTTTCTCTGCTCCAAGATTCAACCCAGGATCCCATATGATGTTTAGTCACCATATCTCCTTAGTCTCCTTAGTCTTTGAGTCTCTCAGACTTTCCTTGTTTTATTTTGTAATGACCTTACAGTTTTGAAAAATGAAGCTATTTTCAGAATGTCCCTCAACATGAGTTTGTCATATGTTTTCTCTTGGCTAGACTGGTATTATGGTTAGGGAAAAATAGCACCTAGGTGAAGTCTCTTTCTCATCATAACCAATGGGGTGATAACAACCTGCATGACCTCATCAATGATGTTCTCACCTTCACCACTGGCTTAAGGTGGTATTTGTGAGGTTACTGCATTGTAAAGTAATTTTGTTCCTCCCTGCACATTTTGAATCACTAAATCCAACCTCTACTTGGAGTAGGAAGGAGGGACATCTACATGCATTATTCGGGATGCTTCTGCAATGAAATGCTGCCTCCTCTCAGCAGGGGAGTAAAATTTTAAGGCTCAATATACACTGCTTTTGTTTCAAAAGAATGGAAAATGATGAAGACATCTTTTGGCATTTTGGTCAATGCTGAAGCGACCCTGGTATTCCCCTGGTTTCAAAGAACATACAATCTTGTCAGAGATCAAAACAAATGTAGGGCCCTTCCTGGTGATTCAGCAGTTTAAAGCACAGCACTAAGAAGCTAAAGCCACTGCAGCATAAGTTTGATTCCCAGAGGGAAGTGATCCACATGGCCCAGCAGACCAATCCTGACCCGCCCGCTGCTCCCCTCAACAGTGTACTTTGTCAGTTGGCCTGTTCTGCTCCACACTCTGTCTCTGTTGAAGTCTCTCACCACCCCTGCACATCAGGCCTGTACCCCAGTTCTGTATGCCTAAACAAATAAATCTTTAAAAAAATGTAAATAAAGAATCATGGTCTATTTCTCTGCCTAGTGGCACTGCGAGTTCAAGCGCAGCATTGCAAGCTAGCTGCAGCCACTTCAGTGCAATTTCAATCCGCTACTAGCCCCAGAGGTGACCCACATGGCACAGCAGGCCTCTCTTGTCTCACCCCCTGCTCTTCTCAGCACTGTACTTACTGTTCTGCTCCCCACTCTGCCTCCAGTGAATCTTCTCACCCCCCTTGTAACTCTGGCCTGGACCCAAGTTCTGTATGTATAAAAAAAGAAGTAAACAACTCCATCAAAAAAATGGCAGAAGAGCTAAAAAAAAACACTTCTCCAAAGAGGAAATGCAGATGACCAACAAGCATATGAAAAAATGTTCAACATCACTTGTAATAAGAGAGATGCAAATTAAAACCACAATGAAATACCTCCTCACCCCAGTGAGAATGGCACATCTTAAAACAACTAGCAACAGGCCCTCCCTGGTGGTGCAGCGGGTTAAAGCACAGCACTAAGAAGCTAAAGCCACTTCCGCATGAGTTCAATCCCCGCCTGCCCCAGAGGTGACCACATGGCGCTGCAGACCTCTCCTGACCCGCCCGCTGCTCCCCTCAGCAGTGTACTTTGTCAATCTGCCTGTTCTGCTCCCCGCTCTGTACCTGGTGAATCCTCTCACCCTCTGCATCTCTGCCTGTACCCCAATTCTGTATAAATAAATAAATAAATCTTAAAAAAAAAAAAAACAACTAGCAACAACAAATGCTGGTGAGGATGTGGAGAAAAAGGAACTCTCCTGCACTGCTGGTGGGAATGCAAACTAGTACAACCACTATGGAAAATTGTTTGGAGGTTTCTCAAACTGCTAAACATGGAGCTTCCCTATGACCCAGCAATCCCACTCGTAGGTATCTACCCAAAAGACACAAAAACACTGATTCAAAAAGACACCTTCACCCCCATGTTTATTTCTGCTTTATTTACAATTGTAAAGATATGTAAACAGCCCAAATACCCAAAAGTAGATGACTGGATTAAAAAGATGTGGTACATATACACTATGGAATATTACTCAGCAACCAAAGAAAAATAACACATGCCTTTTGCAGCAACATGGATGGAGCTGGAAAAGATCATTCTTAATGAAATAAACCAGAAAGAAAAGGAAAAATACCAGGTGGTTTCACTCATAGCAGTAGTATAGAGGACCAGGCAGAAAATAATAATAATGAACAACGATATACCAGAAACGTTTTACAGGGGTGGAGTGGGGAAAGGGATAAAAAACGGTGGGGGGAGAGAAGTGCATGGGAATATGGTGATGGCACATGGGTGATTTGGTGATGGGAAACCCGCGGGTTGAGATGGGAAAAGGCACAAAATGATGTAAAAATAAACTAGTAAAAATAAATAAATAAACTATTATATTATTTTTTTAATGCTGAAATCTTGCCATCTGGGACAACATGGATGGAACTGGAAGGGATTATGCTATTGGAAATAAGCCAGGAGATGGTTTTACTTATATGTGGAATATGGAGAAATAAAACAAAGAGGCAGGAAAATCCAACCAAAACAACCCTTGAAATATGCTGTAAAATTAAGAATATGAGATAGGTGTGGTGATGGTGGAGAGTAAAACTGGGAAGGGTCATGGTGGACACTGCTGGTGCCTTGGTGGGCCTGGTGTGGTAACATACAACTGAGGAGGTGTGAACCAGCACCTCTGAATCATATACTGTGTTGTAAACCAATGTTGCCCCCCCCAAAAAAAAACCACTCAGTATAAAAATTTAATACAGAATATTAAAAAAAATATAGATAGATAGATAGATAGATAGATATAGATATTTAAAAAATCATAAAATCATGGTCTAAAGTGAGAGGTGTTCTGAGAGGTCTATGTCCAAGTGCCTATATCATAATATGATATGATATGATATGATATGATATGGCATGATATATGATATAATATAATGTATTTATACTGTGAAAAAATTAGAAATGACAGATAATTGAATGGGGAAATTAGAGTCAACTATCCTGGAAAAAATTTTTAGATCCACGTTTGTTTATCTTATCTCTTCACCAAAAAATGGAATCATGCTATGTATATTGTCATGTCTCTTCTAAAAATATGCTTTAACCATTATTATTAAGTGGGAATTATCTGTAGAAGCAAATATTTTTAAGGAAGCTCATTACCCCAATTTCACAAATAACTTTTTTTTTTAAAGATTTATTTATTTATTCATACAGAACTGGGGTACAGGCCAGAGATGCGGAGGATGAGAGGATTCACCAGAGACAGAGCGGGGAGCAGAACAGGCAGATCGACAAAGTACACTGCTGAGGGGAGCAGCGGGCGGGTCAGGAGAGGTCTGCTGCGCCATGTGGTCACCTCTGGGGCAGGTGGGGATCGAACTCATGCGGAAGTGGCCTAAGCTTCTTACTGGAGTGCTTTAGCCCGCTGCGCCACCAGGGAGGGCCCTCACAAATAAAGATTTTATTTATTTATGCATACAGAACTGGGGTACAGGCCAGAGGTGAGGGGGTGAGAAGATTCACCAGAGACAGAGTGGGGAGCAGAAAAAGCAGATGCACTGAAATACACTGCTGAAGGGAGCAGAGGGTGGGTCAGGAGAGGTCTGCCATGTGGGTCAGCTCCCTGGCCGGGGATCGAACTTGTGCTTTAGTGACTGTGATAGCATCCTAGTGCTGAGCTTTAACCCAAGGCCCCACAAATAACTTTTCACAAAACTTATTTAACAAATAAATTTTCACAAAATTTAGGATAACAGTTATTAAGAAAATTGTGATCTTGGGCAATTTTAACCAAGTCTGGTAGAATCCAAACGCAGGCACTGCTGAGTCTTAGGGCAGCATCGGGGACAGTGCAGGCAGGGACTTTAGAAGAGTTAAAGGCGCTCCTGAGATAAGTCAGAGAAATCCGGGAAGGCTAATGAGGACAGTAAATATTAGGAGGCCTTACTCGTGGGCAGTGAAAGAAACACTAAGATAAGAGCTTTAAAGCTGTATACAGCTGTCCAGGAAAGTACAGCCACTGAGAGAGTGTGTCACAAAGAGGATGATGAGATTTTAGTACAGAGTTACAAAGGTTTAACTACTCCCTGACACCTGTCTACCGGGCACCTTTTGCCCCTCTTTGGCATCGCTGCCTTGGAGACTTTGCTTTTGTTCTTTTTCCTCTACATAAACTTTTTCTTTCTTTTCTAAATAAAGATTTTCTTCTTTCCACTTATTTATCTGAGGGTTTGACTACAAATTCCTTTGTGAGGACTTCAGCTTCGTGGGACAAAGACCTGCAGGGTGGTTCAAAATTTGGGGGTGGGGAGTCCCCCTGGTTACACATTGGGTTAAAGCACCACATTATGAAGCTCTCTGAAGCCCCTGCAGCGTGAGTTTGATCCCCCACCAGGGAGCTGACCCACATGGTGCAGCAGACCTTCTCTGACCTGCCAACTGCTCCCCTCAGCAGTGTACTTCGTCAATTTGCCTGTTCTGTTCCCCACTCTGTCTCTGGTGATCCTCTCACCACCCCTGCACTTCTGGCCTGTACCCCAGTTCTGCAAGCATAAATAAATAAATCTTAAAAAAAAAAAAAAAGTTACCGGGGTATAAAGCAGCAGCAGCAGCCGCAGCTGTAATCAGAGTAACAGCACACACCGGCTTCACTGCCAATAAATGCTCGCTTAGAATATTGGTTTAAAATTAATTTTCATTTTGTTAAAGTTGCAAATACAAAAGTGTGGTTTCTTAAAAAATCAATCATTCTCTTATTTTCCTCATAAATGAAGAATTTTAATAGACATTTATAAGGAGTTTGGATTAATTTTGGTCCCCTTTACAAATTTAATTGAATGTTTTAATTATTTCAAATTGAGTTTTGAAATTTAATAGTCAATTTTATTTTTAAGTATTCAAGATCTGATTTTCAGAAACATTCACCATCATCTTGTAAACTCAATAAGTAAAATACAAATACTGAGTTTCATGTGTTCTTAGTTGTTCCCATACTGTTTATATAGTAAAAGTGAGACTCAAACATTTAATCACAAGTTTAAACCAACTGTTAAGTGACACATTATAAGTTAGAATCTCAAACCTAACATGTTAAATTCTGTGAAACATTACAGGCATCTAGAATACCAGATAGAAACAAATTCATAACCCATATGAATTACAGCTTGCTTGATTTAATTCTTCATTTTTATACTTAATTCTAAACATCCTTGAATCAAAAGTATCTCCACTTCCAGTTCTTGTAATGGAGGAGGATGAAAAATTCTGAACAAAATATAATAAACAACTGTGTGAAGGCACTAGAGATCAGCGTCAAGTAGGGAATGAGGTCCACATTTAATCAGCTTTGGCCTTGAAGGCACTTTGCAGTTTCCTGCAGTACCTGGGGAAAGGAGACTCAAATAGATAGTAGCACTTTAGTTAGGCAATGGGACATAAGTCAGGGTTTGGGATACAACCCACAAGCCCTGGAAATTGAGGGGGGACAACTGCAGGAAAGAGAAATCCACAAAAGAAGGAGATGCAAAAATGGTATGCCCTTTTCTCTGGTCCTTGTCTAAGTCCCAAGTTGGGTATGTATAGATAAGTCTTCAAGGAACTCAGCAAAAGAAGACTAAAGAAATGAGATGAGATTTTAGTAGGTGCTGGTAAGTCCAACCAATTGAATCTAGGACATGGAACATATTATGAGACAACTGCCCTAGTCTCTTAAACAAACAAACACATACATTGTTTTTTAAAAATGAAGTTTTCTGACTGCCCTAGATTAAAAAAAAAAAACCAAAAACAAAACTTTAAGACATGTAATCACATTACATTTGCCTTTGTTCAGATTATAACTTGAAAAAATTAAATTCAAATATAGTTTGTGATAATTGGAAAAAAAA
>NW_004567124.1:3995942-4005058 GCF_000260355.1 Condylura cristata
ATAATTGGAAATTTTTAATGTAAAAAGATATAAATCCTCAGATGCTAAAAGTGGAACAAAACCCCAGGCAGTATAAAGCCAGAGAAACCCACTGCAATACAATATTCTGAAAATTAAAGACAAAGAAAAAATTCAAAATGCAAAAGTGAAAAACAGTGCATTAACTATAGAGGAGCAACAATTTTGAGTAGTGGTGAACTTTTCATCAGAAATCATGAAACCCAGAGGAAAGTAACATAAAACTTTTGAGTGCTTAAAAGAACTCTCAGCCCAGAATTATGTACCCAGCAAAATATCATTTAGTAAAAAAGGGGAAATCAAGACATTCTCAGATGAAAACAGACTATTGGGATTTGCTTTCAGAAAATCTGCTCTAAAATAATGGGTAAAGAAAGTTCTTCAACAAGAATCAAATTATAAAAGAACTAAATTTAAAATATAAGCAATAAAGAAAAAAAAGTGTGGGTAAGTACAATAGACTAGCCCTCTTTTGAGTCTTAAAAATTATGTTTGATGGTGAAAACAAAAATTGTAATGCGGTACAGTATGGCTCTTAATGAATGTGAATAAATATTTAACACAGTTGTAAGGAGGGTAACTGGGCTTAATGTGTCTATGCCTCATGCAAAATAGTAAAATGTTGAGCCTAGTAGTCTTAGACTGCTTGGGCTCTCATAACAAATTACCATAGGCTGTGTGGCTAATGAATTTACTTTTCAAAATTTTGGAGAATGGGAAGCCAACATCAAGGTTCCAGCTCATTTAGTTCTTGGTGAAACCTCTTTCTGGCTTGCAGTTAACCATGATTTTCCTTTTCACTCACATGATCTCTTCTTGTGTGTACATGGAGAGAGGTCTCTGTCCTCTCTTTGAAGAAGGCCACCAGTCCTTCCAGATCAGAATCCCATTCTTATCTTATTTCATTTTCAGTTATGAGCTAATGACCCTATCTCTAAATCTAGTCACATTTGGGTTAAGACTTTAACATAGGAATTTTGAGGAGACATAATTCAGTCCAAAACACCAGTGAACTATGATGAGGAGCACATGAAAAACGTAATACTAGCAGACTACTGAAAAGTCTATTTAAAAAAAAAAAAACTTGAGATAAAAAGAAAATATTAAAATGTATAAGTAAAAATGGGTATAAGTAAAAATGCCCATTATCACCAGTCATCAGGGTAATGAAAATCAGAACTACAATGAGATGTCACATCACATCTATCAGAATGACAGTGATCAAAAAAACACATGAAAATCATAAGACAAAGTATTGGTGGGAGTGTACAGAAGCTGCACCCTTCAACATTGTTTGTAAGAATATAAAATAGCAAATTATGGAACACAGAATGGAAGTCACCATTTAATCCAGCAATCCTCTTCTGATTATTTATCCAAAAGAATTGAACTCAACATCTCCAAGCAATATGTATATTCCCATGTTCATTGCAGTATTGTTCACAGCATTTGATATGTGGAAATAGCCTAAATGTCCATCAGTGAATGAACAGATGAAGAAAATGTGTCAAATGCATACAATGGAAATATCATTCAGCCTCAAAAAGGAAGGAAATCCTGCCATGTATGAGAATCTGTACAAATCCTGAGAACATTAGGCTAAGTGAAATAAACCAGCCATACAAGAAGAATACAGCATGATTCCACTTACATATGGTGTCTAAAATAATCAAACTTCTAAAACAGAAAGTGTCAAACTTAGAAAGTAGAATGGTAGTTGATGGGATTATGAGGAAAGGGAAATAAAGAATATATTCAAAGTATATAAAGTTTCAGTTATGCAAGATGAATAATTTCTATAGGTCTACTATGCAAAATCATACCAATAGTTAGCAACACTGTATTATACACCTGAAAATTTGTTAAGAAGGTAAATCTCATGTTAAATGCTCTTATCACAATAAGAAAATATATCATCAATATCTACAACAAAATAAAGATAAGAAGTTTGTACTGAGAAGCATGGGCTTTTAGAAATAAATAAATGTAGTACTCTAAAGAGAAACTATAGATAAGTCAAGTGGATTCAAAAGTATTTTCAAATAACCTGTAGGAAGATAGGAATAATGAAAAAGAGAAACAAAACACTGAAAGAATAAACATAAATAAGCCACAGAATAGTCTTGAGCCTACATATATTGATGATTTCATTAAGTGTAAATGATCTAAATATATTAACCAAAAAAAATTTCAGAGTGGATTTTTAAAACACACAATCCTGGGCTCTCCCTGGTAGCACAGCAGGTTAAAGCACAGCACTAAGACGCTAAAGCCACTTCAGCATAAGTTCGATCCCCACCCCAGAGGTGACCCACATGGCACAGCAGACCTTTCCTGACCCGCCCCCTGCTCCCCTCAGCAGTGTACTTCGTCAGTGGGTCTGTTCTGCTCCCCCTCTGCCTCTGGTGAATCCTCTCACGGCACCTGCACCTCTGACCTGTACCCCAGTTCTGTATGCATAAATAAGTAAATCTTTAAAAACACACACACACACACACACACACACAATCCAATTATATGCTGTTTATTAGGAACTTTTTTCAAATATGGAAAAGATATACCATATGAGTATCAATTGGAAGAAAGCAAGAGTGGCAATGTTAATATCCGAAAGTATAGATCTCAGTTAGTAAAGAAATGATTACAAAATCATCTATCCACCAAAGTGACATAGAAATTCTAAATGTTTATGCACCAAACTATGAAGCTCCAAAATAGACAAAGGAAAAATTGAGCTAAAAGAGAAAGAGGCAAGTCTACAATTACAGTTGAAGAGTTAACATCCCTCTCTTAATAACTGGTAAAGCTGCAGCTGCTGGGCAGAAAATCAACAAGAAAATGGAAGAACAGAATCTAATTGACATTTATGCGACATTCCATTCCACAACTACAGGATATACCTTCTTTTAAATCCATGGAACAATAACCAAGACAGACATAAAATAAGCCAGCATATTTTTTCAAAAGTTAAAATCATATGTAAGCTCTCTAACTATTATGGAATCAAGATACAGGTCAAAAATAGAAAAAGAAGAGAAAATTTTCCAAACTGTGGGAAATTAAACATACTTTCAAATAATCTATAAACCAAAGAGTAAGACTCAAGGGAATTTTTTTTAAATGCATTGGTGTGAATGAAAATGAAAATAATGCTTGTTAAAATGTGTGAGGTGGCCCTCCCTGGTGGCGCAGCGGGTTAAAGCATAGCACTGAGAAGCTAAAGCCGCTTCCGCATGAGTTCGATTCCCGCCTGCCCCGGAGGTGACCACATGGCGTGACAGACCTCTCCTGACCCGCCCCCTGTTCCCCTCAGCAGTGTACTTCATCGATCTGCCTGTTCTGTTCCCCACTCTGTCTCTGGTGAAGCCTCTCACCGCCCCCTGAGCCTCTGGCCTGTACCCCAGTTCTGTATGCACAAATAAATAAATCTTCAAAAAAAAAAATGTGTGAGATACAACTAAATCAGTGCTGAGAATCAAGTTTATAGTATTAACCACTTATACTAGAAAAAAAAATATGGTCTCCAATCATTGAAGTTCTCACTTTAAGAAACTGGGGCGGGGGAGGGGGATGGACAGAAGAAATAAATCCAAGAAGAATAAAAGGAAAGAGATAATAAAGGTAAGAACAGAAAAACAATAGAGAAAAATCAATAAAACAAAAGCTGATTCTTTTAAAAGATAAATCGGTTGACAAATATCTAGCAGACTGACATCAAAAATTGAAAGAAGGTACAAATTACTAGTTGCAGGATATCACTACAGACCTTTTAGATAATAAAAGAACAATAAGGGAACATTATGAACATGAATACATTTGACACTCTGCATGCATGAATTGGATAATTTAGATGAAATGGACCAATTCATTAAAAAGGGCCATTACCCAAATTCATCCAATACAAAATAAGTAACTTAAATGGGCCTGTAACTATTAAAAATTTGAATTCATAATTTTTGGAAGTCTGACAAATAAATCTCTAGGCACAGATAGTTCCAGTGCATGATTTTACCAAATGTTTAAAAGAATTAACACCAATCCCACATAATCTTTTCCAGAAAATAGAAGAGGAAAAAAACACTTTCCAATTTATTTTTATGAGGTCAGAATTACTTGTATGCCAAAACCAGACAAAGAAAGTACCAAAAAATAGAGAGATCAATATTATCCAGGAGTATAAAAGCGAAAATCATTTCCAAAATATTAGAAAGTGAAATTCATCGATATATATAACGATAATAAATATCACCATGGAGAAGGTTTTGTTTCAGGGAGGCAAATCTGGTGTAAGGGCCAAAAAAACAATCAGTGTTATCTAGTACATCAAGATAATAAAGCATCACATGATCTTATCAATCAGTCAGAAAACATCATTTGACAATATTCAGCATGCTTAAAAATAAATAAAACTCTTTCCAAGCTAATAAAAGAGGGGAGCTTTCTCAATTTAAAAAAGAGCATCTAGGGATTCCCTGATGGCTCAAGGGGTTAAGTCTCAACACTATGAAACTCTCTGCAGCCACTGCAGAGAGTTCAATCCCTGGCCAGGGAGCTGACCCACATGGCGCAGCAGACCTCTCCTGTCTTACCTGCTGCTCCCCTCAGCAGTGTATTTCAGTCAGTCCATCTGTTCTGCTCCCCACTTTGTCTCTGGTTAATCCTTTCACTCCCTAATACCTGTGGCCTGCATCCCAGTTCTTGTATGCATAAATAAATAAATCTTTTAAAAAGGGCATCTACATTAAAAAAAAAAAAATCCTACAAGTAATGTCACAGTTAATGGTGAAAGACCAAATGTTTTTTGGTCTTTAATACCAGAATCAACAAGAATATTCACTTTTCAGTACTCATTTAATGGAATGAATGACCTGGAAATCCCAACCAGAGCAGTTAGTCAAACAAATGAAATAAAAAGCATACAAATTAGAAAGGAGAAATAAAATTGCCAAATCAGATGATTGTATATGTGAAAAAACTCCAGGGGTCTACAAAAAAAAAACAAACAAACCAGAAACCGCTCCCCATGAAACTAGTAAGTGGTTTTATGGGTTGATTTTGTATCCTTACCAACCCTATTTCACAAGCTGGAGAATGGTGGTGGGTGTCACAGACCTATTGTAGGGAGAAGTAGGTGAAAAGAGATAGACAACAGTCAGCCAGCAGGGCTTGTTAAAGAAGTGAAATCTACATCAGGTAGGGAAAGAGATGGGATTGAAACTAGCCAAACACAGGGGATGGGAAAATATTTTAGCTGAGAAAAATGACGGGACGGAAGGGACAGTACCAGGACTGAGCCTGGGTTGCCGAGGGAGGGCAGAGGACACTCAAGATGGAGAGTCATGGTCCGGCCAGCTAACAGAGACCTTCCATCCGGAGTAAATGCGACACAGCAAGGTATACATGCAGGGCTGTGCACACAGGACAGTGTATGCCTCGAAAATGTGGACACAGAGGGCTCGCTGGTGTTTGGGGGACAGGGCTCAGGCAACTTCAGGAGCTGAGACAACGTCAATCAGCCTGGGTACCAGTCGAAAAGAACTAAGGTATAGGTCTGGACAGTAGAAAGTTACAAGGCAAAAAGGCTAAGGCTAGTTGAAAAAGACAATTGACATCATTTGGAATATATTTGTTTCTTACGTTCAGACACATAGCAAACTGCTAATACAGAATTTAATGGTTTGGAATTGTGTATGTATAAAATACTCTCCGCTCCCCAAGTTTGATCTCCACTCATTTATCTCAACTCTGAGGTTAGTCACTTCATAGGTCAACAGAATTTTTCAGCTTGTATTTCTTCCCTGAAAAAAAGAATCCCAGGGCCCTCCCTGGTGGTGCAGCAGGTAAAAGCACAGCACTAAGAAGTTAAAGCCACTTCAGCATGAGTTCGATCCCCACCCCAGAGGTGACCCCTATGGCACGGCAGACCTCTCCTGACGGGCTGGCTGCTCCCCTCAGCAGTGCACTTATCAGTTGGCCTGTTCTGCTCCCCACTCTGTCTCTGGTGAATCATCTCACTGCCCCTGCACCTCTGGCCTGTACCCAGTTCTATATGCTTAAACAAATAAATTTTCAAAAAAAAAAAATCCCATTGCAAAAAGCAAATTGAAACTATATATTAAGAAAGTTCGCTTTTGTAAAATGTGTATTTGATCCTACTCCTCTGTAACACTTTAAATCAATTCCATTGAGATTCAGTATTTAATAGTCTATACCTGTGCTATCCAACTATTGAGTATGTGAAGTACAGTCAGTTCAAGTCAAAATGTGTTTCAAGTGTGAATTATATATTGGATTTTAATGACTAAATAAAACAAAAGGTTATAAACTATATCTCCTAATTGTATATCAATTGCTTATTGAAATGATAATGTTTTGAATATACTGGGTTAAAGTGTATTAATAAAATTAATTTTATTGTATCTTTTTACTTTATTAATGTGACTATTAGAAAATGTACAGTTATATATGGATTCACTTTTGTGGCTCACATTATATTTCTACTGGACCATGTTATTTTTCAAGCTTCATTTGATATAGAAATACTGCATTATGGAGGTACCCATACTGCAGTAAATGACATAAACAGATAAAGAAGTTATACATGCCCTGTGGAAAAATTGTCCCATATATTTCTATTTTCTTCCAGGCTGAATGTGTGACTTATTGCTAAATCATAGGCATATCTTGAAGCACATGTTATATATCTGCATTTAAGGATACTCATTTATGTGATTATGACTTCTTTTCCCATAGGGGAGGGAATACAAAAAAGAGCTTTGCAATAAAAATGTCCACTCATTTAGATTATTACTAAAAACATGCCAAGTAATCTCCCTGCCTCCTTTTAAATGTCAGCCCAGCCAGGAGTAGGTCCTTACTAAACAAGTGCTATGCTCCTCTGTTTAATTTGGCCTCCCAAGTATCTTTCAATCTACAAGTGTCCCCTTGCTACTGCTTGTTCTTTTTTTTTTTTTTTAAGATTTATTTATTTATGCATACAGAAATGGGGTATAGCCAGAGGTGCAGGGGTGGTGAGAGGATTCACCAGAAATAGAGTGGGGAGCAGAGCAGGCAGATCTACAAAATATACTGCTGAGGGGAGCAGCAGGCAAGACAGGAGAGGTCTGCCCCACCATGTGGGTCACTTCCGAGGCAGGGATGGAACTCTCACTGAAGCCATCACTGCTTGGTTTAGCTTCGCAATGCAGTGCTCCAACCCAGGGCGCCACCAGGAGGGCCATGCTGCTTCTTTCCTTGTGGCACTAATTTTTTGAAAATTCCAGTTCAGTAGCCCTGTAAGTATCCAATATTTTGTCTTTAACTTGATCACTATGCTCTGAATTCTGGAAAATGGAGATCAGGGCTAGCGGAGCTTGATTACGTTCAGCCCACACACTTGAGTAAGATTACTTAATAACTGATGTTCTGTACTTAATATCATACCATATTAAGATGCCTGTAGATCAAGCTTTTCGATACTTCTTGATGCTTACTTTGATCACTTCTTTAAAGTGATGACTGTCAGATTTCTCAATTGCAAAGTCATGTATCTGCAATAAATAAGTGATCTGGGATGATATCATGTAAATATTCATTTTCCCAATAATTGTTCTCTTAATAGCTGTAACCATTAAGTAATTGGTAGTAGATATCACCATTACCTGCCTGACTCAATTGTTTCATTAGGAGTTACAAATGGTGTTTTTTTTTAATTCTATAAACCCTTTTGCATCTATTAGCTAGCAGTCTTCTATAAAAAAATGATTCTTCTCTTTCTCTCTTTTTTATTACTATGAATTCATGATTATGCAGTATGTTACAAGCAATTACAGTCATTATTCATTTTGATGCTCAAATTGTCCCAAAATTTTCCAGTGTCCTTCAGACAGACCTCATCATTCTTCAAGCACTTTCTTGGTTTCTGGAAAAATGAAATACTTCAGACTCACCTTGTGCTTTCTTTACCTCCAACGGGCCCCCTTTTAGTGAAGAAAGATCTATTAAAAAGCCAAACTCTGGAGGTTAGCTGTGTTCTGTGCTACTAAAGTCACTTAATAAATAGTTTTGTGAATTGAGGTGTAATTCACAAAGCAGAAAATGTACCCTTTAAAAGTAAACAATTCAAAATGCAATCAAGCCCATCGTGAGTGCTTTTTGACAGCACATGTACTAAAAGTGGAGCATTACAGAGAATATTAGTATGGTCCCTACAGAAGGATGACACACAAATTCACAAGAGTTTTTAAAAATGCACACAAAAAGCACAACAACAAAAAGAAAACTCATGAGATACCACTTGACCCGATTAAGATGACATTCATGGACATTTTTTTAAACAAAAATAAAGAGAGTGGAGGTGAAATTGTGAAGAACTGGAATCTTTTGCATTACTGCTGTTACAGGGCATCCAATGTGAACTGGGCCACCTGCCTATTAAACTACAGACACACACAAAAATTCAGTTATACTGCAGGCACACACAAAAGGGTCAAAATGGGCTTATTTACAAAAACGGGAAATGAAAAGGAAACAACTGGAATATCTTACCTGGCTCGGCTGACTTGGAGCTCTGGTAACAAACTAACTGAAAGCCCGAGTCACACAGCCCAGAGAGCCATTTCCCCAGCCAGAGAGCAAGAGACCCAATGGCGCCCTACTTATCCCCCAAAGTCCCAGAATGCCTGCTTAGCTCCACCCTTGGGTCCTCGCCGTTCTCTCCCTGGTACTGCTGGGAGTTGTAGTGTTCAGTCACTGGAGTAGCGGGACAGAGTCCAGAAATCTGGAGTAGTGGGTGGAGTCCACAAGACTGCAGAGTTCCTTTAGGACATCCTTTCCCTTAACACCGCTCTAAGTGAAATACGACTCAGGCACCATGAAAGACAGTATAGTAGTTCCTCAAAAGTTAAAAATAGAACTTCTAGGCCCTCCCTGGTGGCACAGCGGGTTAAAGCAATGCATCGAAAAGCTGCAGCCACTTCTGCATGAGTTCGATTCCCGCCTGCCCCGGAGGTGACCACATGGTGTGGCAGATCTCTCCTGACCCGCCCGCTGCTCCCTTCAGCAGTGTGCTTCATCGATCTGCCTGTTCTGCTCCCCAC
>NW_004567124.1:4006748-4027681 GCF_000260355.1 Condylura cristata
AAAAATAATGAACAGCCATATACCAGAGACATTTTGTGGGGGTGGAGTGGGGAATGGGATCAAAAATGGGGGGGTGGGGAGGGAAGTGCACGGGATTATGGTGATGGCACATGGGTGACTTGGTGATGGGAAATCCACGGGGATTACAATTGAGATGGCAAAAAAAAATGTACAAAATGATGTAAAAATAAACTGTTATAAAATAAATTAAAAAAAAAAGTTCAGCATCATATTTGATTAAACATTCACTTTAAAAAGGCAAAAAAAAAAAAGGAAGGAAATTCTGACGAATTCTCCAGCGTGGATGAACCTGAAGGCCATTACCCTAAGTAAATGAAATCTGTGAGTCATAAAACAATAAATACCATGTGAGTTCACTTTCCGAGGTATCTAGAGGTGTCAAATTCAGATACAGAAACTAGAATGTAAATTTACTTATTGTCATTGAGTTATACACTTGAAAATCAGTAAAAAGATAAATTTTATATTATGTATATATTTTTAAAAGATTTATTTATTTATGCATACAGAACTGAGCTACAGGCCAGAGGTGCAGGGGTGGTGAAAGGACCCACCAGAGGTGGAATGGGGAACAGAACAGGCAGACTGATGAAGTACACTGCTGAGGGGTCAGAAGAGGTCTGTCATGCCATGTGGGTCACCGTGGGGTGGGGACGAACTGGAGCTGAAGCAACTTCGGCCAGCTTGCAGTGATGTACTTTAACTCATTAAGCCACCAGGGAGGGTCCTATTATGTTTAACCACAATTTTTAAAAGTATACAATTCAGTGGTTTGTAGTGTGTCCAGTTGTATGACAATCACCATAGATATTCTAATTTTAGACCATCTTGCTCACTTTCAAAAGAAAGCTAGTTACTATTACACTTCAGTTGCTTCTCACCCAGTCCCTGGCAACCACTAATCTACTTAAACATTTGCTTATTCTGGAGCTTTGATACACATTTGTTTTTAAAGGTCCAATAATATTCCATTGTATGGATATACCACTTGTTTATTCCTTCCTTAAATAGTGGCAGCTATTTGAGTTGTTTCCATGTTTTGACTGTGAAGAATAATTTGCAATTATGAACATTGGTAACATTGGTGTATACATTTTCTGTAAACCTATGCTTATGTTTGGGGGGTGTGGCTAGTAGTGGGGTTTCTAGGTCATTAACTGCTCATTTTTCTCTTTTATTTTTGAGGATCTGGCTTGGCCCTCTTTCCAACAGCACTCCATCACCGAACTTCCCTACCAAGATACAAAGTTTCCAATGTTATCATTTTCTAAACTTTCTTTAAAAGGTTATAAAACTTGGTTTAAATTATTTAGCACTGTGTTTTTGTTTTGCATAGATGTAATAAAATAAGCTTGGCATTGCCACACGTGAAAGTGAATTATTTTATCTTCTGGCATGGTTCTTACTTTAAAAAAAAAAAGCTGGCCCTCCCTGGTGGCGCAGCGGGTTAAAGCACAGCACTAAGAAGCTGAAACCACTTCCGCATGAGTTCAATTCCCGCCTGCCCTGGAGGTGACCACATGGCGCGGCAGACCTCTCCTGACCCGCCCGCTGCTCCCCTCAGCAGTGTACTTCCTCAATCTGCTTGTTCTGCTCCCCACTCTGTCTCTGGTGAAGTCTTTCGTCACCTCTGAGTCTCTGATCTGTACCCCAGTTCTGTATGCACAAATATATAAATTAAAAAAAAATAAAAAAAATAAAATAAAAAAAAATTAAAAAAAAATAAAAAAATAAATAATAAAAAAAAAAGCTTACATTATTAGATTTGTGTTAGGGGATATAGACTCAAACCTCTACGAATGTATGTTTTCATACCACACCTGCCACCAGAGCGCCAACAATCCGCCACAGGGCTTTTTGGACTCCACCCTTCAGCTCCATGCTCCTCTTCTGATTGCCTCAGTTTTGCAATCAGATGTCAAGGGTTTGGTATGCTTTAGTTTAGTCTCACTCTTTGTTTAGTTTCTCTATATTCTACCTGTCAGTGAAACCATCCGGTATTTGTCTTTAAAATAAACTATTTGAATAGTAAGCTGTAGAATACAACCTCTGTGATCTGTGATGCAGGCTATTTCTATTCAACCATAACATCTGCACCTCCTGCTATTTGCATGACCCTGTCGTTAAGTATGGCCTGAAGCTCAGATGGACCTGGCAGGGCTGGAGAGCCAAACCTGGGCTCAGCCTCATTCCCCACCTCCACCCCCGCCCCCGTAATGCAGAGTCCAGGGAACTACATCTCCCAGCATGCACCCTTCTGGGCTTGCGTGGACTGGAAAGGAATGTGGGGGAAATTTGGAAGGGAGAAGGGAACGGGGTCTTTATTCCCCGAAGGTGGTGACAGCCAGATGCTGATCAGATGTGAGTTCCCGAGTCTTCCCCGCCAGCTCCGAGGAGCCTCCGCACCTAGCTGCGACGCTCAGTGCCCGCTGGCGGCTGCTGTCCTGAGCGCCTTCGCCCCGCTGCTCGAACGCCGTGATAGCCAGTGTGTGAAATTAAACCCTTACACCCAGAAGACCAGAGTGATGCGTGTGTTCCTGAATAATACACACGCAGGTGAGGGCAGAGGTACCACTTATCGTTCATTATCTTTAAAATAAGGGGTGGCGGGGAGCGGAGAGCGAGGATGTGTTGTGTCTAGAGACTGTTGTTTCAACGATGGGGAAATTTCTGTATCGGAGCAAACTGAAATCCTGTCTTCTTGCTGCCCTTAATTTATCATGTATATTAACCAAAGATTAAAAAGAAAGAAAGAAGAAAGTATGGTGGGAAGCTCGTGTAAACACCATTTAATAATGTCTATAAAGCAGATCCCACATGATTTAACGACTCTCATCATGTTGGCATTAGATAATTTTTTATTATTTTGGCTATTATGAGTAATCCTGAAAAGAGCGACTTTTTCCCATATTAGTTCCTTTAGGTAGAGTCCCAAAAGTGATGTTTCTGGTTCAAAGAAATCAAACATTATTTGATTTCCAGACATATAGCGATTTACACTTCTACTTGTAGTTACCACAATTATTCTTGCCACCCTGTGACTGCCATCAAATGCTATAAGACAACAATAATGTTTGTTATTTGACTGGTAGCCCTTAATTTTGCTTCTTATTCATTTGTTGATTAGCCATTTGCGTTCTCTCCCCCCACTTCCTAACTTCCCTCCTCTCCCATCTTTCCTTTCTTTGTTTCCTTCCTTTTTTCTCTCCCTCCACCCTTCCTTCCTTTCTAGAATTTACATGTAAATTTGTGAAAAAGCTATGATTTTATAAATTCTCCCACCTTTCTGTTTCATTTATTATACTTTATTACGTATCTAAATATTTTCATGTAGCAAAAACCTGTTCCTTTGGAGTTCCTAAAATTGCCTTTAATGTTAAGAGGTTTATTTGCCTCTCAGCAACCAGATTAATAGTGACCTCTACTTTCTCTTACTCATTTTAAATTATGACTTTTTTTATACTGTAACTCTGAGCTAACCTTTTGGGAGGGTATATAGAAAAAGAGCTAGCTTAATTTTCCCTCAAAATAACTAATTGCTTTAACAAACTTTTAGATAAATCATATTTTATATAATTAAATTTAAGATCCTAAATGTGACAATTTTTAATAAAGCTTGCTGAAAAAAGTTCATATATTTCAGAGACACCCAGAAAGTAAAAGAATCCCATGTAAAGATGACCACTGCTGATGAGTTCATGAATTATTTAGCTTTTTAAATTGAGGTATAGCTTACAAAAGTAGTATACCTAGATTTTAAGAGTACCATGTGGTGAGTTCTGACAAAATATACACTCATATAGCCACCATCCAATAAAAATAGAAAACATTTCTGCACCCAGAAAGTTTCCTCTTGCCCTTTCCCAGCTAACCTCCATTTCCCGAGAAGCACCTATTTTAATTTCAAATTCTACAGATTAATTTAGACAGTTTTTGAACTTCATATAAATGGAAATCATAAGTATGAATGCATCTATGACAGGCTTCTGTTACACTACAGAATTCTTTTGCAATTCATCTATGTTCTGTATATTTTTCTGTATAATTGTTGTTCCTGTATATTTAAGCAGTTTTTCCTACTTATGATCAAGTAGTATGCCATTATGTGGCTAAAACACAATTCATTTGTCCAGTCACTTACTGATGAGCATTTGGTTTCTTTACAATTTGGAGCTATACCAAATTAATCTGCAAAGAACATTCTGGTACAAGCCCCTTGTGACTAGTCTTGGAAATAGAACGACTGGATTATAGGATAGATATAACTTTAACTCTATAAAAACTGACACACTTTTCCAAAGTAGTTGTACCATCATTGGATACAGCTGTTCTCCATCCTCTCCAATACTTGGTATTATCTTTTATGTGTGATCTTAATTTTAATAGTTATTTTAATTGGTACAATCACAAAACTGTATAAGTACAATACAGTTTCCTTTCATTTTAAAGTAAGTTGCCATCTCTCCTTAATCATTTAGAATTCCATACAAACAAGGACATTCTCCTATGTAACCATCAAAATCAGGAACTTAATTTTTATGCATTATAACCATCTAATCTTCAGGCACTATTCAAGGTTTATCCATCACCCCAGTAATCATCTTTGTAACAAAAGATCCAGTTCAAAATACTTGCATTACTTATTGAATATCTTTAGTCTCCATCAAGTTGGAACTGCTCTCAGGCTTCTTCTTTTTATTTTTTTATTTTTTGAAGTTTTGAAGTTTTCAAGTCAATTGTACTGAATTATGGCCCCAAACTGCAGATTGATATTTCTTCATTCTCACATTAAGTTTATACATTTTTGGCAAGATTATCAGCGAAACATATGGCTTTAATTTAATATGTCTCCACTCTAAAGTTACTCTTTTCCCTTTGCACCTAATACTTTTGTAAAATAGTCTGAAATTAGGTGACTATTCTCTTGCTTCCCTAACTTTCACTTGTTCTTTTCTTAATTTACACCTGGATGAACTAATGGTTTCCTATGTTCTTTGGTGGGTAGTAATCTATTACTGTCATTATTTATTTTGATACTCAAATTGTTCTAGATTTGGCCCTATATGCAGCTTTGTATCATATTTGCACATCCCTATCATTTTTTGAACCATTTTTAGCTTTTTGGTGTAAGAATATCCAGTATCACCATTTAGTTTTCCTGCCTGAAATCAATCACTTATGCAAGAAGCCTTCGTTTCTTTTAGTGGTGAATGGTATTTAGAAACCAAGATTTAGGCACTTGGTCTATTCATTGTTATATCATTGCTCCCGTTGCCTCTCTTAAGAGAGAAATTGGGGGAAAAAAGAAAAGCATGAGATTACATCGGTACTTCCAACTCCAAACCAACTCATAGGGTTTACTTCAGTTATCCCCCTTTGCTTATTTGTAACTACTTTCTCTGACATGAGTTATCCTTATTAAATTTTCTTATTTGATCAATACACACATGTACCCAATCTTCCAGATCTCCTGCCAGTCCCTCTCCATTATGGTCATCCTCCTCATTATGCTTACTCTCTGACACTCTACTCGAGATGACCTCTCCTGCAGGACACCGCCTCTCCTTGCTCAACTTCTGAAGTCCTGTACTGGGATGCCTTCCTTACATGATCTAGGTTCTGACTCCATGCTTGGTTACCTTCACATGGACACCCTCCTCACTGAACCCAGGCTTCAGTTCCTCATGTCAGGCTCCCTCCCTGGGGAATCTGGTCTTCCTCTTCAAGCTCCCCTATACACCACCACCTTTGTGTGAGCATCTGTCTCACCTCCTTATACTCTAAATGCCCTGTTGGACTTTCCCTAAACAGGTTGGCCCCTCACCCTACTTGTCTATAATACACTCTTCTAGCCCATTGTGGCCGCCCCACTGCCTAAATCTCTATCATGTAACAGTTACCTTGCGTTAGGACCAAATCATTTAGGAAGGGAAAGCAAGGGAAGAGGAAAGGGAAAGTGGAAGGGATTGGACTATTGTCAGTCCCTTAAATTTTAGTTATTCTGAAGAGTATGGTATCTCATTCTGGTTTTAATTTGCTTATCTCTAGTGACAAATGATGTAGAGTTTCTTTTATGTGGTCACTAGCCATTTGCACATTTTTTGGTCAAATGTCTATTTGAGGGTTTTGCGTTCTCATAAACTTGTTTTTCTTTGCCTTAGCGATTTGTAGAAGTTCTGCATACATCTTGGACCCAAGGCCTTTCAAAATTGTATTCATTGAGACTAAACCACTCTGACTTGCCTGTTAATTGTTGTAATGTTGTTAATGATCACAAATTTTTATTCATAAATTTAAAAATTTATTTTATGTATTTATACATATAAGAACTGGGGCATAGGCCAGAAATGTGGGGTAAGAGGATTCACCAGAGAGAGTATTTAGGGGAACAGAACAGGCAGCTTTACTGAAATACATTGCTGATGGGGAGTAGTAGGTGAGACAGGAGAGGTCTGCTGCACCATGTGGGTCAGCTACCTGGCCTGGGATTGAATTCAGGCCACCGGGGTGATAGTGCTGACACTTAATCCTTGGGCCACCAGAGAGGTCTGCCTCTTCTGATTTTAAGGTACTATTTTTCAATATTTTATTACAGTTGTAGAATGTTAGCTGTAGGACTATCTTATATCTCCTCTGACAGATTGAGGAAGTTCCCTATCATCCCAATTTGAAATGTTTTAATTATGAACTGATGTTCATTTTTATCAAAGACTTTTTTGAATTGACTGACAGGATGTTTTCCTCATTACTTCATTATTGTGGAAAATTTCATTGATTAATGTTGTAATTTTAAATTGTTTGTGCTATACTGAAATAGATTTGCTATTTTTTATTTAGGATTATTCTATCTGTTCATGAAAGATAATGCTCTATGATTTTCCTTTTTTGTGATATCCTTGTCATGTTTTATATCCAGGTTATGCTGACCTCAGAAGTACATTAGGAAATATCCTTTTATCCTGTTTAGTGAAAGAATGTGTGTAAAATTAGTATCTTTTCTTCATTAAATGTGATAGAATTCATCAGTGAGATTATCTGTGCTTGGAATTTACTTTGCCAAAAGGTTGTTATGAGTGCTACAATTTAAGACATAGGACTACTCAGATTTTCATTTTCTTCTTTATTGTATTTTGGTAAATTGCTTTTTATCAATGAATCTAAACATTCAGAATTGTTAGCATGGTATTCATAATATCATTTCATTCTTAATATTGGTTCTTTTGTGTTTTCTCTGTCTCCTGTGTATATATTCTTTCGGGTGTATATTCTCTCTTAGTAATATTTGTTCTTTTTTATCATTCCTTTCCTTCTTTTGGCCTTGGATTTTCTTTGAGGTTCTTTTTCTAACTTCTTGCATGAAAGTTTTTATTGCTGATTTACAACCATTCTTCTGTTCTAACATACACATTTAGAACTATAAATTTATTTCTAAATATTACATGAGCAGCATCTAAAGTTTTGGTCATTTGAATGAATTTTCATTATAATCCTCTCAAAATATTTTATAATTTCCATTGTAATTACATCTATCATCCATGGATTACTTTAAAAGTTTTCTTCTTAACCTCTACATATGTTGAGATATTAAAATTATAGTTCTGTAGTCAAATGCTCCTAAGGAAAAATAATAGAAAAAGGAAAAATGAACTAAATTATAGTTCTGTTAGGAGAACTAATTAAATTCTATGGTATTCAGAATAATAGTGATTTAAACCTTTAAATTTTATTGAAACTTGCTTTAGGTACTAAAATAGCATTTTATTTTATAAATGCTATATATGCACTTGAAACATATTTATCTGCACTTTTTGGGTGCAATATGCAAACACTAATTAGGTAAAGTTGGCTGATAGTGTCGTGCAGATATTCTATATTTTAACTTTGATTGTTCTATAAGTTACAATAAAAGCTGTGTGGAATTCTCCAAAAATGATTGTGGATTTGTGTGAGTGCCTATTCTGTCAGTTACTGCTTTATGCATTTTATAATAGACAGTATATGAGTTCTCAGAGTGTATATAGATTTAGCATTGTTGTTGATTTCTGTTGAATTAACTCTTCTAGCGGTATGGAATTTCTCATTTTATTTCAGATAACAGCTTCTCATTTTCTAGTCTACTTTCTCTGATTTTTAACATAGTCATATCTGCTTTCTTTGGTTAGTTGTTTAACATATATGACACATCCTTTCACACCAAATTTGTGTTTTCCTATCTTGGCATGTCCTTATAAACATTTGGTCTTTAGAAACAATCTTCTACAATATATGTTTCTTAATTAGGTGTTATGTTCCTTTGCATTTACTCTACTTGTGGGATAATTAAATTGGGGTTAAGTCTACTATCTTGCTATTTGTTTTCTATTTTTCCAATTTGTTCTTTCCTTATTCCCTAATGCCTTCTTTTTATTAATCAAGTATTTTAATATTGCATTTTATCTTCTACATTTTTCCTTTTACTATCACTCATTTAGCAGTTAATCATAGAACTTACAAAATGTTATTACAGTATGCCTTGACTGTAAAAAATAATGCAAGAATCACAGCAGTTTATTCCAGTTACGTCTACATATGTTTCCTTATATATATATCATCTACTTTCTGTGTTATATACCCCAAAATATTACTATTAAAAATGATTATTGTTTTAATGGGCAATAGTCTTTTATACTTATTTACATAGTATGATGTAGGATCATTTCTCTTCAACTTGAAAAAACTCCTTTAGGTTTTATTTATGGTAAGAATGCAATTTTGCAGCTGTTATTTGTCTGAGAACCTTTATTTTTAACTTTCATACTTGAAGCACTTTTTTGGTATGGAGTTTTAGGTTGGCAGGTGGTTGTTAACTTTTCCTTTTGGTAGCTTATAGGTGCTATGCTATTGTTTTTTCAACTTCTATAAAATTTTAAGATGTCAACTGTCATATTTTTTAATTCCCTAGAAGATAGTGGATTTTTTTTTCTGACTACCTTTAAGATTTTCTTTAATCTTAAGTTTTCAGAAGTTTAACTGCAATGTGCTTTAGTGTTTATTTAGTGTTTATCTTGGCTGGTGTCAGCTTTGCTTTTTCAATCTGTGAGTTTCATCATTCATAAAATTAGAAAAATTCACAGCAGCCATTCCTCAATATTACATAGGTCCTTCTTTCTCTCTCCTCTGCTCCTGGAACTCCAGTTAGATTTATGTTAGACCTTTTACAGAGCCTCCCATCTCTCTCATACTTTATTTTTCATTATTACTGTTTTATTGCTATGTTAAAATTTTTCTATGATTATCTTGAGCATAGACTGGTGGTGTAACCATTCAAATAATTCTTAATTTCAGATTAATTAAACTCATTTCTACAATAACTATTTAGCTCTTATTCATAGAGTCAGACAACCTGCTAAATTATTTGTCATTTCTTTTCCCTATCCTTTCCTCAACAACATACTAGTCATTGTTACTTTGAAGTTTTTCCTCTATAGTGTCTGAGTCATCTCTGGATCTGCTTCTTTTACTGTTTTATCTCATGGTGATTTTTTTCTTTGTATGTACAGTGGGTTTTTGTTTTGTGTCTCTTACCTAATATAGTGGAAAATATTGTCTTCCTCTAAGTGTTGAATCTTATGCTTGCAGAACATATCTATTTTAGTTCTTACTCTTATTAGCAATACTGCCTAACCTCTCATATCTTCCCATTATTATACAACCTGAAATCTGAAATCTCTTCCGTTCTATCTTCTAGAAACCGTTCTTTGCTAGATCTCCTGGAGTCTTGCCCTGCTCATACACATCTTAATAGGGCCAACTACCTGAGGGAAACTTTTTTTGCAATTTTAGAGGATGTCTTCTATGCAGCTCCCTCCTTCAAAGAACCTTGCTGTCCAAATTCAAATGTGTTGGCAGACCTGAACTCTGATTGCTACTTCCTCTTCCCAAAGACTCTGCTACTGTCTCCTTCAGCTTTATGTTTCCTCTACTGGGATGAATGTGAGCATATTTTCCCTTTTCTGAAGGAAAAGGACAGCCTTGGTTGCTGTCCAGTGTCTGTAATTATTGTTTTGCTGCTGTCAAGTATTCAATCATAACTAAAGCTGGAAGTCAAGTGATTTTTTTTAAAAGAATGAATTTAAGGAAAAGTTATGCTTTTTTCATCTTTAATTGGAGTACAAGACCAACATAAAGAGCCTCTCACTAAATGCTCCCATTGAAATTCAAATTCCAAGTTGAAAGTCCTAGAATTTTATAGGGTTCTGGTTTTTTATTTCCATAAAATAGTTAAAAGCTTAATAAAATATACCTATCCTACTTTTTGATAAATTTTCTATGCATGTAATTGGAGTAAAATGATAATATTTATATATTGATTTTCATGTTTATTAAGAAAAGTTGAGTCAAAGAGAAAACATGTAAGTACTCAGATTTTCTTCAACTTAAGAGAGAAAATTGTCATCTCATTCCTTGTTTATTTAGGACTATTATGTCCAGTGTTAATGAGATATAATTAACATGTAATATTGGATTCGTATTAGATTATGGCATAATTTATGTATTTATTGTGAGATGGTTACCACTACTTTAGTTAATATCCATCATCTCACATAAATTTCTACCATGTGAGAACCTTTAAGATTCACTTTCTTTACAACTTCCAACTCTATAATACAGCACTAGCGTAGTCCTTATGCTGTATATCACATCCCCAGAACTTACTTATCTTATAACTAGGTTTGTACCTTCTGATCACCTTTATCCACTTCACTCCCTCCTACCTATCTCACTTATCATAATGCTTTCAAGGTCCATCCATGTCACAGATGGTAGAATTTTCTTTTTGTATAACATTGATGTGTGTGTTAATTGGAAAATTAGCTGCCGGACATAATTTGCATTAAATCATCTGAAAAAAGGTTAAATTCTAATAAATAAAACACGCGATCATGAAGAACATTTTATGTATCAATGAACAGAATCTTGAGTCAAGTGTCTTTAGAGAGATGTTATTGCCATTTATAAGAAACGTCTATTCATGTAGCCATTAAACCACATTTCATTTTAATAGTTGTAGAGATAAAATGAGCAAACAGTTGAATTTCTATAACATTATTCAGAGTCTTTGCAAGGGTACTATTTGCTTTTTGAAGCTGAAAAGCAATCTAAGCCAAGTGACCTGAAATGATGGGGAGCAAGAGCAAAGAGGACAATATCTCAGGATTAATATGTTTTCTATAAGCAGATCCTTTATGACCTTCCTCTTTGTTCTCAGGAATATGGGCCTGTGTGATGTGTTTGTGGTATTTACATTTCTTTCATCATCAGCATTTTTACTTCAAGATTGTCTTTAAGCAACTGTATCTTTTTACGAATCCTTACTTAACCGGTGACCTCTCGCCTACTTTCAGTGAATTTTTACTATAGTTCTCTTACCCTTTAACTTAATTCTGCACTTGAGCCTGAACAGGGGCTCAAGAGTAGCAGAGAGGACCCCATTAGCAGTAATACATCATGATTCACTATATCACTTGATAGCCAAGATTTCTGCATTTCTTCATGAAATACAATGTGTAGATTCTTCTTTTTAGTTCATCCCTTTGGACTAAATTCCTTGAATTTAAAATCAAATGTCTCTATTGGGGATCCTTTTCAATGTCTTAAATTTATCACCAGTTCTGCTTTGCTAGGGTTTTTTTTTGTTTTGTTTTGTTTTGTTTTGTTTTTTTTTAAGATTTACTTTTTAGGCACACAAGAACTGGGGTATAGGCGAGAGGTATGGGAGGTGAGAGATTCACCAGAGACAGAGTGGGGAGACCGGAAGATCTACTGAAATACACTGCTGAGGGGAGTAGCGGGCAAGATTGGAGAAGAAGATGTGGATCATCTCCAGGGTGGGGATCAAACTCATCCTGCAGTGATTGTGTATAGTTTCTTAGTGCTGAGACTTAGCTCCTTGCACCACCAGGGAAGTCCACGCTTTGCTAAGTATTTTACTCATACCAACAATAATACATTGCTTCTTTGGGCCTCAGGATTTGAAAAAGGAAGATCTGAAAGGAAATTATAAATTTCAGCTATCAGCTCTGCTTTTGGTTCATTCTAAATAGGTAATGCGTGTTGTCTTAGTCCACTGTGCTGCTTAACAAAATACTGCAGCTAGGGTGGTTTACATAAACAAAACATATATTTTTCACAGTTCTGGAGGCTGGAAGTCTGAGATCAGGTGCCAGCATATCAGGTAAAGGACCTCTTCCAGTTTGATTCCTTGCTGTCTTCACCTGGCAGAAAGACGAGGGGGCCTCTTTAGGAAGGGCACTGATCTCAACATTGAGGACTCCACCCTGACCCTAGTCATCTCCTGTAACCTCTAAAAGGTTCAACCTCCTAATTCCATCACTCTGAGGATGAAGATTTCAACATGTGAAATGGGGAGGTGGGGAGGGTCAGACACTGCAAGTCTGTTCCCAGTAATTAGTAGGGAGTGGAGAGTAGCTAAAACCAGGGTCATCTGGATAGAGTATTGTTGAATCTGAACACTTGGGTGGGTTTTACTTTTGGTGATCTATTCATCTTGGGCAGAATCTTTTGGTGGGTTTTATTTCTAGTTTTATCTATTCTTTGGACAGAATCCTGAAGTGGGCAGGTGACAAGGTCACACATCCCACTGCAGAGGCTAAGGGAAGTGGGCAACCTCCCCTGACTGTGTTCTCGCTAAGGGCTTTGAATTTTGAGGGTGTGATGAAAAAATGGAAGCGCCTGAGAAATCATTGACAGCAATGAAGGAGTGCAGAGTCCAAGCATAGAGATGACTTCCAAAGGGTGGGTGGGTTCCTTTTCATCTTGGTTGTGCTCCAGGCTACCAGCTTGCTTCTTGATCCTTTCCTGGACCTTATGCTTCTTTAGTTCTGTGATAGTCTTAAAAGCAATTGCTTTGTTTGCACCGGTCAGGGAAAGTTTCTGCAGCTAAGAATTTTAACTAGTACAAATATTTCAAAAAATCAGCTATACCTATATTTTCCATTAAAAACAACTTCTTTTCTTATTACAAAAAATCATTTAATAGGAAAACTTAAACAATACAGACAAAACAACAACAATACCACTGTAACTCTCCCATCTATAGAGAAGCCTTATTTAAATTTTAAAAAACATTTTCTGATGTATGAAGAATGAATGTTACAGGGCAACATGTGATATGGGTTGCCAGACTGTGGGTCCTCACCCATGGACTTATATCATAAGACTCAACTGCAGTCACTCAAAAAGGTTAATAAAGGGCTTATTAACAAATGGGGAAATGAAGAAATGACTAAGTCAGGGAGAAAGAGGGAGCAAAATTGGTGAATGCATCCTACCGGTTCTGCTGAAATGGAACCCCAGTGGCATGCTGAGAGCAGTGAAAAAGCCAAGACCCCCAAGGCCCGCATGTCTCCTTATATAGCAAATCTGGCTGCTTAACTCCACCCTCAATTCCCAGCAATCCTCCCTTCTGTGATGATGACATTATGGGATTTGTAGCTCCTGGTATCTGGATCAATTTGGTCTGGTGTGGGGATGGAGTCTGCAAAAACTGTGCTTGTGGAGTTTGTTCAGGGCATCATACCCCAACAAATCTATTGTTTCTTTCTTTGGCTATTATAAAAAGTACTATGAGAGTGTGATCAATATGCTTGTGACTTATCTTTGCACATTTGTATCCTGAATTTGCCTGCCATTCTGCTTCATCTATAGCATTGCTCTTGACATGAATACAAACATAGCCTAGTGAAAAGTACTTGTCACAGTTACTCATCTTTAAATAAACATGTAGAACTGAGGTAATTCACACACACAAGAAAGCATATAAAATTGACCCCATGTTATAAAATTATTTCAGAATCATTTCTTGGGACATAAAACCAATACAACAGTGTTCATATGCAAGTGAATGCATATCTATTATCTAAGTTTTTATATCTAAGTTGTCAAGTTCCAGAATTTCCAGAGGAACTTAGGGTACAGATATAATCTACTGAGGAAATGCATTTAAAAATAACTAATTATCTAGAATGCATTAAATTGATTTCTAATTCAAAGAGTTGCAGCATACACATATATATATGTATATACACATATATCTTTTAAATATCTGTAGGTATACATAACTGCCATTACAAAGTAGATAATCTGAAAGGACAATTTTACTCTTAAATTATCCTTAAATTTCTAAATTTAAAATTTGCAAACAGTAAATATATTAAAGTCTTAGAAAGTCTGTCTCTTCCTCTTAGAGTTAAGATTTTCATACCCTTTTCTTCATAGAAATACTTCAACCCCAGGTAGATTGAAAAAACAGTTTAGTAGATTCCAAATGAAACAAATTTCTACTTTTTCAACCTTGTTTGACTTTCATCATAGTCTTGTTCTATGGCTCTTCATTCCACTATTTGTCCTGAAGCCATCTATTTTCCTCCCATTATCACCATATTTGAATACTAGAAGAACTTAGAGCTCCAGTTTTGTTTCTGTGATTGTTAAACAACCTTTCCTCTGATTTTAACCCCCAACTTATCTTTAATGAATATATTTAAGAATCTGCTACATTTCTAATGATTTCCAAACAAGTATAGGTCCTCAGTTTTTTTCCCTTTCACAATAATCTTTAAGCTGAATTAAGGTTAATTTATTTTTTAAATCACTATTTTAAAAATAATGGAAGATGACTATTTTCCTCAAAAGATGCTTTTTTCTTCATGACCAACTCATTGATAACTATCCTATCATTTAATAACATCAAACTTTATATATTCTGGGCCTCAACGAATCAAAATGCAGTAGTCTTCATATTTGTTACTGTGGATTTCAAAAGAATAATCTACATTTCTAAAAGCTATTTATATAGAAAGACAAAAGAGAAAAGAATTAAGCTGGAGTGTTTCCATATTATTGTCTTTGGGGATCCAGGCAGCTGAACCATAATATAGGTGAAAAAGCATTATTATGGCCGGGTTCCAGTAAATGTGATTCAAGCTAGCGAACAAAAAGTTGGACTGTGAATACATTAACTGGACCCATAAAAAAGATGTTAACTAGAGGGTCTCTGACTTTGGAGAGAGAACAAGGGCGGTGAGCTGAAATGGCAGCATCAATGTGGGTGATTTATAAAACAGTACTTCCCAACACACAGGAAGAGGCTGAGGACACCCACTGCCCTGCCTTTTAGAGAGTATAGGCTGTTCATTGTTTGGAATGGTTCTTTACTTGAAGACCCTCTTTCTCCATAGGGATCACATCTTTTAACTCTATCTCATTTATTCTTCTCAGTGTGCATCAAACCCAGTTCCAGAAGTTATGACTATACCTCTCAAAGCCTAAATCCCATTGTAGAATCACTGAGCAGTTTGCTCATCCAGTTCCCACTCCTTATCAAACTCAGCTAAGAGTCCTTGCTATGGGGCTTCCTATTACATTTGATATGCAGAGCTATTCAAAGCATTAATTGAGTACAACAATATACAATAAAATTTAAGAAACAACCCTGTAAAATAAGGGATATGTTTTCATGTTTAAAAAAACATATTATTACTTTATTTAGCAGTTTTGACATAGAAGAATAAAGTTGTTCTATATATATATCGGTGGTGATTTCAATGACCATATATTATTTAAATGTTTTGTTTTAAAGTGGTATAAGTGAATGCCTGACATTTACTTGAACTATATTATTTCCTTTCAACAAGAAAAATCAAATTCATATTAAAATTTACAAACAAATCTACTTATAAAAGTGACAGGAAATCTCTTCTTGCAAAGTATTTTGGAAAGACAGGAAGTTAAGTATTTTATTAGTTACATACACTTTTTGGATATTTTACATTCTATAATGATTGGCATCTAGAGAAGCTTTCGTTCAATTACTAACAGCAGTACAAAATCCCAATGTGTACAAAGGCAAGGTGTTTCTAAAAACAAATGCTAAAAACTTTCTTAGTGATCAAGCTATATTTCAAAAATTTGTAACTTGTCTCTGTATGTTCTCTTTAATGAGTTTGGACTTCAAGTCATCCTCTTCGCTCTGTGTAAGAGCAAGTTATTTGCCTTTTATTTATTTATTTTATAAAGTACAGCTGGCTGGGGAACATCTCCATTTCTGATCAGATAGTTCTTAAGCGCTCACTGCTCTGGAAAAGCATATGTCACATTGCTAGTGGTGTGGTCTTGACTGTGGTTAAAAATGTAAATTGAAGAAGAGCACTTACCAGCAAAGAGAATATAAACTTCAGGACTCTTATGTTACAAAGATACTACACATACTGACATAATGTGCTTGTGATCAAGAGCTCTATTTTGCAATAAGCTTAAATACCGTGTCTAGAAATAACTGACAAACAGGTAATTTTGGGCCCTTCTACACGTTATAATGAAGCCAATGAAAATTTTTTAAAAAGAATTAATGCCAACTATGCAAACTCAGTAAGATTAGCAAAACTGAGGACAGATGTATCAGCCGAATCAATTATTCGATACTACTATATACTGTACAATGATTTTCAATTTTTACTTTGCCTTTCCCAGCAACTCAAGAGTAAACATTACTTTTCAAATTCCACTTATTTTATCTCAAAGAATTTACTGAGTAAAACGCTAAGGTGTAGGATTTTGTGTTTGCAATCCATCAAGTTACAATATTAAGTTACTAGTTTGTTCACCAGCGCAAGCATTCTGTATGAGTGTTTTATTTACATTCTGTCACTTTTTATTTCCTCCTAAACTTTATATGCTCAAGAATGAAAACTGTATTGGTGTTATGTAACAGTATTTCAAATTTGCTACATACATATTGGTTTAATCTCTCCCTTGAACCTATGTCCCTGAATAATAAATACAATGTATCCAAAAAAGAAAAACGGTCTTGGAGTACATAGAGAAGAGCATGGAAGCATAGAAGAAATAAAAACACTAAAACAGAAATTGTGTGGAAGGATAGATGTGTCCTCCTTGACAACAACCAGTGATTTATTAAGGCATAGGAAGCCAACCTAGTACAAGACAAGGTCCTAGGCCTGGCCCTAAGTTGGCCACAAAGTGGGAATTAAGGCTTTAAGGTCTCTGTACAACGAATATGATCTAACACACACACACACACAGACAAAACAAACCCAAAGCAAGCAAAGCGAAAAAGCTGGAGAAAGTGCTCCAATAGAGCTTCTTTGGCAATCGCAACTCAACCTTATGACTCAGGTGGACGATTAGAATAAGCTGTGTGCCGTCGTCTTTGACTGGGCTTATAAAGTCCATAGATTATGTTTGGCTCAGAAAACTAGGGAGTTATTAGCATCTTTTTTCCCCACTTTTTAATATTCAATATATCCGGCAACTAGTCTTAATCTATGGTTTTCATTCATTTATTGACTAAGATCCTGAGTGCCTCTTAGTGATCATTCCTTCCAAGCTGACCTCATATGACAGCAACAGAAATGCCCCCCCAAGGAGGGGTCGAGACCGCGAGGTAAGTCAGCCAACTGTGGACACGTCTTGCTTTTATTTACTTATTTATTCGGCTGCAGACGATGGCAGCAGCTGGACTTGGACGAGGCGGGAGGCGAAGGGGCGCGCGGGCTGTGAACCGCAGCCCGGGGGTGGGAGCCACCGCGGAGGTGGGGGGCAGCAGTCACTCTCCACCAGCTCCGCCCGCCGGACCCAGAAAATGACCAGCCCCTCCCCCGCCCTGCACCCTTGACCCCTCCCCCCTCTCCACGCCTTTCATCCTCCCGCCCGCTGGGCAATCCGCTGCCCCCCGACCTTGCGCGCCGGCCTCCTTCCGCAAACCCGCGGGGTGGCGCGGACCGGCCCGACGAAACCCTCGGCGCAAAGAGGACCCCGACCAACCCCTCCGGCCGCGCCCCTCCCCTTCGTGTAACGCACCTGCGGCCCCGCCCCCGGCCAAACGCTGAGGCAACGGCGGGCTGGCGAGGCCAAGCGGCTCGGCCCCGGAGGCATAGTCACCTTCCCTTCCCACGCCATTCCGCCCACCCCCCTCGCGCGGCCACCGAGCAGCAGCGCGCTCCTCAGTGGCCCCGAAATCTAAAGGGGTCCGTCTCCGGCACCACAACCAAATGGCTGAGCCTCCCTGGCCGGCTGCGCAGCCCGCCCATTGGTCCCTTCCCCCCGCCGCCGCCACCACTGGCTGTTGCCCGGAGACCCTCGGCGGCGATTGGCTCAGATTGCTGCCGCTCACCCGCAGGGCCACAAATCCCGCCTCCACGGCGATCAGGTTAGTGTGCGCCGCGGGTGCTGGGGGCTCGAGAACCGAGCGGAGCTGGTTGAGCCTTCAAAGTCCTAAAACGCGCGGCCGTGGGTTTGGGGTTTATTGATTGAATTCCGCCGGCGCGGGAGCCTCTGCAGAGAGAGAGCGCGAGAGATGGACATGGACAAACGGATTCATTTAGAGCTGCGGAACAGGACGCCCTCTGAGGTGAGCATTTGCCAAAAATATCTCTGTCGGTCCATTCTCCTACTTTGTGTGTGTGTGTGCGCGTTGGAGGGGAGGCACTTTTTTTGAGGGGGGGGGTGCCGGGGAGGTGTGGGCTTGGGGGTCGAACTGCAAATGAATTGCAAGGTTGGGGGGTTGCAATGCCATCCGAGCATGTTCCGGCTGCCGCCGCCGCTGCCCTTGGTGTGTGACTACCTGTGCGTGTGCTCCCGCGTGTACGAGTGTGGGTGCGAGAGTGTGCGTGCGAGTGTGCACCCATCGGGGGCCAGCGGGCGCACGCGTTTGGGTCGCAGAGAATGAGGCAGAATAGACCCCTCTGAGCTTGCTGCTCCCGTGACTCCGTCTAGGGGAAAGATTAACGAGGGAGGAGGAGGAGAGGGGCTGCCTCCTGGATTTAACAACAAAAAAAGGGGGCTTATATTTTATAAATGAATCCCCCCTTGCACCTCCCTCCCGCGCCTTCCCCCTCCCGTTCTCTCACTCGCACACACACAATAAGTTTTGGGCTTCGCGAGTCCGGTTTAGTTTCTGACAAATGTGGGCCGAGGCCCCCGGGGAGAGCGCATGGGGAGGGGGCTGCAGTGGAGTTGAGAATGGCTCGAGTTTAAAGTGCGTCTTCATTTCTTTGCAGTGATGAGGCGAGAGACGGGGGAGCCATATTTGTAACTTTGTAGTGTTCGTGAACGCGCCCTTTCTCTCCCTCCCTCCCTTTCTCTGCCTCCCTTCTTCTCCTCTTTCTCCCTCACTCTTTCCACCCCACCTTCGGGCCAGATGCTGATGTTTCTTCCTTTCCTTCCGAAGGGAGGATAAATTGGAAGAAGCGGGGGGTGGGGTGGGGGGATTTTCGAACGGGCAGAAAAGCACGGATGATCCCCGCGCCTCCCCACCTAGAGCGATCGCGGTTGCAAGTTATCCAAAGGCTACGTCCCGGTCCCCGCTCGCCCTGACTTCATCCGGCCTCCCTAAGATGCCAGCCTTTGAGTCCTGGGGTCCCTCGGCACGTCTTTCTCCAGGGTGGGCTCCTCGGCAGCCATTCGGCACCCGGCTAATAAATGGGCACCGGAAACTTTGTCAGGACGCGAGCTGCCCGGAGCTGGTGCCCGTGGTGGGTATTGGCTGGGTCCAGATTTATGCGGGCTTAGCAGACACGCAGCTCCGGGATGGGAGTTTGCCTTCTCGTCGCCGTTATTGATTGGGCAGCGGCGAGAGTGCGGCCGGAGGAAACTTACACCGCTGGGAACTGGGAGGCTCGGGCTAAAGCCCACCCCCGAGGAGGGGGAAGGTGAGGGTGGGTCACTGGAACGCACGTCTTTATTTCTGTCTGCCTCTCGCTTTCAAAAGTGTTTTATGTGAGTTGGCGGCTCCGCGGGGGAGCCTCCGCGTCTGGGGCGGTGACGCTGGCCGACTCCTGCTGGCCCCTCGGAGGACCCGCGCAGCGCGGGCGGGAGGACGCCCCCCACCCGCTGGCTCGATGGCCAGACCTGGGAGTTTGGGTGGCACTGTGCGCCGACCTGATGCCCCGCTAGCCCCTTAAAACCGGGGTCCCCGGCGAAGGCAGGCCTTGCTTCCTCTTTTCTCTAGTTCCTCCCCTAAACCTGAGTGAGACTTTTGAAAACAAGATCCTTTTTGTGCCCCCCGCCCGCCCCCCCCCCCAACGCAGCTGTGGACTGTAGACGTGCAGTGCCTTATGGCGCGCAGGGCTGGGAGTGGGGTGACGGTGGGAGGGGAGGGGGTGCCCGCGGGGAAGGCAGGAGTTTCCGCGAACAATTTGCCGGCGGTCTGCCTTTCTCCGGCCAGTTCCATCCAATCTTTGGACCCTGAGCCGGAGAATTGGGGGTCTGGGTGTGGTGATGGGGGAGGGGGCCGAAGCCGCGGTCTTCCCGCGTACTTTCCGGAAGCCCCCCGTGCTGAGGGGGAAGGGCACCCCGTAAGGGTCGGGGTCGCGGCGGGTGGGTGTGGAGGCGCGGTTCGCCGGGCCAACCCCAGCCCTGCAGCTGGCCAACTGGGAGCGAGATCCGAAGCGGGTCGAACCGGCTCTTTAAACTTCCCCGAGTCTGTGCTGGGGGAGGGGAGCGCGCCGCGCCGAACTGGGAGCGATTTCTCACGCTTCGCCCCCTCGCCTCGGAGTCTCGCTGCCCACAGGCCTGCCCCCTGCCTTGGGGCGGGGTGAGGGTGGAGGGGGCACTTTCTGCACATTTGGGGGAGGAGGGGGAGAATGCTAGCTAATGAGGGACAAAAGGGGTGGGGGAGGAGGAACTATTTTTTTAAGCGATCTTAAAACAAATAGCTCTGGGAGAGCGCCCCCTGTGCCCCTCCCCGCCGCGCTCCCCCAGGGGCCCCCACACACCCACCTTCGGAGCCTCTCCCAACTCTGATCCGGGGGCTGGTGGCCACGCCGCGACGCCGAAATAGGACGAGCAGCCATGTTTCCCGGGTCTCTCGCGGCCCGCCCCGCCCCTCCCCC
>NW_004567124.1:4027880-4030481 GCF_000260355.1 Condylura cristata
GGTTTGGCGCTCAAGGTGTCCTGCTTATTATTTTTTTAATAGCCAGGCCGGCGGGAGGCCAAGCCCGCAGGGCGCCGAGGCGTTATCTGGGGGCCGTGGCGGCCTCCCGGGCCCTACTCGCCTGTGGCACCACTGCCGGGCGCCGGGCTGCCATTTTGTCACCGTGGCTGTTGTCGCTGTGGGGGTGGGGGGAGCGGAGTCTTGCGCCATCGCCCCGACGGTCCTAGACGTGGAGGCTGCAAGCGGAGCCAGCTCTAGGGATACCCAGTTGTGCTTTGGGCCCTGATGGGGGTTTCTTCCCCGAGTCCAAGGCCTGATGTTTTTGCTGGAGCGTGGCCGTGGCCGATTCTTGCGGGGGAGTGGGGGGGCAGTTATCCTCTCGGATTGTGCTCCCACCCATCGCGTTCCCTCCCTACCTCTCCCGCCCCTCTGCTCGCGTATTTTACCCTTTCTCCTGCAAACGTTCTAGACGTTAAATGTGGCCCTAAAGACGGGCGCGATCGCCCTGGTGTTTGCTCTTTCGGCAGAACTGATCGAAGGGGTTGAGGTAGAAATTAAACAGGAGGTTTCTTGGCGGGGGGTGAGGGGGTGCGCTTCAGACTGTAGCAGCTTTGACAAGCCAAGGACAGCAGCCGCTCACCCGGGAGGGACGCGTTGTCGAGTCGTTGGGGAAACGCCCTCCGGGGCTGGGCTCTCCGGGAAGGTAGGTCGCGCTCCGGGTTTCAGGTGGGTGTTGCAGCGCCCTGCGGGCTTCTGGGGAAGGGGCCCCCCTCCCCCCTTTGCTCTTCCTCTGCCCCTCCCCTTTTAATTTTTGCATAGGGGAAAACAACTCCTGTAGTAAATGCAACCCTAAACAGAATACAGAAGGGAATTAAGCTTTTCTTTTTTAAAAAAGTAAATGTCTTTTTGCCAACCCCCTTTTTTCTGGCTGCAGAGCGAGGCAAGGTGTCCCATCATATGCATCTCACTGGGACTTTTAAAAATGCTGATAGGGACGCTTGTTAAGCATGTTACTGGTTAAACTGTGGCGTCTGCACGGTTTTCATGGCACTGCCCGCAAAGGCTGCCCAGGGAGCCAGGTCTAACTTTGACCTTTGGAATACATCGCATGATGTTTTCCAGGCAGACTTACTGCCTAATTGGGTTCAGGCAGCCTGATATTAACTCCAGTTTATGCGGGCCAACAGGGATCCACAGGCAGAAAATGGTGCGTGCGCCTCTGTATAGCCACTGTCAGCTGTGTTTTTTCCTGGATTGCTGCTGCTGAGGGTAGTTTAGAGTATGATGACTCCACAGACAAGCTGGAACCACAGAACCACCTGAGTTTGAATTCCCCTTGCCACACAGAGTTAAGATACGTTAACTTGTCTCTGACCTCAGGCAGGTTAACTTAACCTGCCTGTGAACATTGGTGTCCTCACCTCTCTAAAACAGGAATAATAATCCTGTGTAATGAGTAAGTGACAAAACTGGCTTGATGGGGCCCTCAGGTACTCAGTATATAGTAGTGTTATTCTCTGAGAGATATAGGGGTGCTTTGAAGCTCAGCTTTGAGCTTCTCTACTGTTTAGAGTTAAGAACAACAATTACTGATAGCTGATACTCACAGAGCACCCATGCTATGTGGGGACCAGTTCTAAATGGATTCTACATACCAGTTAATTTAGGTCCTGTTATTATCCTCATATTACATCCAAGGAGAAGGAGGATGAAAGGTTAGCAGAGCCGACTGGATAGCCTCTTTGAAGATACTTAGGGGGTAACCAGGACCTGAACCTTTGTGGACTGTCATTTTAAGGAGGAAACCATATACACTTTGTGAGCTGGGCTTACCGCACATCATACTGGGTTAGGCTGAAACTAATCTGGCATCTTAGGTGTTGGGGTCACACATTTGGGTAAAGAAGTATTAGGAGCCACTCCCACATAGTGGTTTGCATGTGATAACGCATGTAATACTTTTTTGTGTGTTTTCATTTTTATTAGTCTTACCCACAACCAAAATACTGAACAGAGTTGGCATGTCCTTGGTATCCAGGATGTTGCATATGCTAATAACACCATGGATCATCTCACTTAATCTCTCCAACAACTCCTGGCTGGGCCAAGCAGTGTGACAGCCTTCCTGTTGGCAGAGTAAATCATGGAGGTTGCGTCCCCAACATGGCCCATTCCTATAGTCACCCACACAACATGTAAAATGCAGATTTCTGTCCTGTCTTCCCCACCCTCAACACTGGTTTAGCACAGGCTTAGCCAAATTGCTGGCTAGCTAAGATACTTTGTAAACATTGTGATCAAGTTGATATAGACCGTTTAAAATTGAATCTCAATTAAGTGAAATATTATCCCCTCCCAAAGAATTCCACTTGTTGTGTTAGACTTTTGTTACCTAAAAATATTGTACTCAAAAATTTTGATTTTTTATTACATATTTTGTAGTTCATTTAAAAAAATAGTGGAAATGTGTTTCTGCATAAAAGTTGCCTGTGCAAAATTGTCGATTTGTCTCTAGTAATACTGCCTGACCCTTTATAGGCAAAAATTGGTAATCCTTGGTTTAGTTGATTGCAGGGTAAGAGCTGGGAGTTGGTCTTTTTT
>NW_004567124.1:4030796-4064619 GCF_000260355.1 Condylura cristata
ACACTCCCAACCTCTGGTTTACACCCCAGTTCTTGCAAATTAAGAAAAGAAAGAAATGGCCTTTTTATTGGCTCAGCATGAAACATCCCTTCGATCTAGAAATTCATTTGTGGAACCAACAGAAATTCTTTTATCTTGTATACTCGGGATATTTCAAAAGTTGATTTTTTTTTTTTAATATCTTGTACTTTTTAAATTTGAGGTGTCTTCTCAGAGCTGGAGGGAGAGAGCTTTGGCCTGTAATGGTTGGACTGTGAGGTCTGAGACAGTGCAGCTACGCTGTACCCCATGGCTGGTATCAGATCCCAGGGCTCATTGGTAATCCTGGGTCTCTTGAGTGGGGCCTGTTAACTCTTCCATCATGCATGTTTTCTGTGGACCATAACCAGCCATATGTGACTTTAACTCTCACCACCCTTAACCTCTACCCTCTGTACCTGAGCCGATGAGCAGGAGGAGTGGATGAGATGTTTGCTGCCGTCCTCTCCCCTGTTTGGACTAGCTCACACCCTGCTCTGGCCAGTTCTTTGGTCTGTACCTTCCGCCTTTCCCCTATCATCACTGCTTTCCTCTCACCACCAAGTCGAGAAACAGGGACCATGACTCTGAATCTTACAGTAATTTCAAATAGAATTATATAACGAATGATAAATACTCAGCAGTGATGTTTTCATTAAAGAGGTGGCATCTGGCAGGGATGGGGAATTGTGAAGGCATCTGTTATTCCGAACTCCTCAGTTAGTAAAATTGGTTGAAACTAGGTGAGCCTCTTGGAGCCTCGGTCACCCTCCTTAACATGGAGGGGAAATAGCTTTTTTGCATAGAACCAGTCGTCCTGATCGTAGTTTGTAAAGATAAAATGTCTGTATTCTACCACACCAGACCCTGTCCGGTGCCTTCTGGGCCCAGCCTGAAACCCCTGTTTTTTGGTACAGATTTATTTTGTTGTAGTTTCACAGCTGCCCTGGTGGACTGATTCATTTACCAAACTTGCTCCAGGCAGCAGAGCTAAAAGATCAGCTTACTTTGCAATCACTTACTCTACTGTAGATTCAAGTCATGGCTGTCTTTCCTAGAGGTATTTGCATTTGGAAATTCCGGTTTGGTAAGGAAATTCAGAGAATTATTAGAGACTTGGGTGCCCAAGTCTCATCTTTGCTAAGAACTAACTTGGACAAGTTGGGGAGCCTCTTGGAGCCTCTTTTATCTCTAAAATAGGATTGTTCAGTTAGATCAGTGACTTTCAAACTTCTGATCCTCACAATGAGAAATGGGTTTTATACTACTACTCTATGGGGTGTGTGTGTGTGTGTGTGAGAGAGAGAGAAAGAGTGAGATTGATGGGAAACTGCCAATATGAAATAATTTCATTTTTTAAAAAAGGTCTTGGCTTTGAACCATAAATTGATTTCATTTCTTGTTAATATTCAAAAGACAAGTATGAAGGTTCCTTCACACATAAATGTTGTAGTTTAATTTGGGGGTTGGGGAGGTGTTTGGAGCTTTGTGAATTCTCCACTGAGGGTCAGTAGTGATTTCTCCCGCTTTTAAGCCTGCTCGTCTCTGGGTCCCATGTTCTTAAGCTGCTCTCCTTACTTCTAGGTCTTGCCCAACCCAAACCTTCTCACGGCATTGAGGAATCATCATCCTAAATTCCTACCCTGGATGGATGCCTTCCAGCATTCCTGGTTGTGCCAGTGGCCCTCAGCCAGCCATGTTCTTCCACCCCCTTCTCTACCCTCATCAGCCACTGCCCTCCATCCTACAGTGTGCTGCACACTACGGAGGTGGCCTGGGGGATCCCACACTTTCCAGCTTTGAGGAGAGAAGGTTGTAGAGAGACTCCTTGGCTCTGCTCCCACTCATTCTACCTGGAGGTGCACCCTGTCTCCCTCACTTCCCACCCTGTACCCCACAATGCCTTCCTTTTTGTCTCTGGAACAACAATGTGATGGGACCCTCCACACAGCGGGGCACACAGTAAGCACTCAATAAACGTTAGGTGTCATGGTTATTATGGTTTTTTCTGTAGAACACTGTAGTTGGCATTCACTTTTTAAAAAAACATTATCAACAGACACATATTTGAAAAGTAACACTTGTTTCTATGGGAAAAGAGGTTAAAAACTAGAGATTGACTTGCCAGAAGTTATTCCCTCCCTCCCCCCCACAACCTCCCCACCCCCCGCCCCATGACAGTTCACCAATAAGTGGGTTGTGTTTAGATCTGAGAATGGCTCCAGCTTCTGAACCTCAGGAAGCAGCCCCCACATAGAGCTCCAGGTCATTCCTCCCAAGGCTGGTGTCCCGACTGCTTGCGTTACTGCCCCAGCAGCTATTTCAGGCTCTGACTATGAACCCCCCCACCCTTTTCCACCTTTCCAGTGACTACCATCCTACCACCCTACCTGCGCCTCTCCTCCCCCCCTCATAGTAAAAGATGGAAGTCTCCTGGTTTTCTAAGAAATTATCAGACCCTGTCCATGCCCACTCAGCTGTCCACTGGGTCAGCTGTTCCCTTCCCCAAGGGCACCTGGCCACACTTCTCCTTTGGAGGCTTCGCCAGTGTGGGAGGTTTTCCCCATCTTACAGCAAACAGGAAACATCCCTTGGTTCTATCTCTCCGTAGCTACTGCCCTTCTTTTTCCTTCCCGGTTCCTATTAGACTTGCTGAATTCTCTATCCATGATCTCCAGCCCCTCACTTTTCACACCACAACCCTCTTCAGTCTGGTTTGTTTCCTAAACAGCTCCCCCAGTCCCGTCAGCCTCACTCTCACATGGCTCCTGAGCAGCAGTATGCACGCCTTTGGCCTTCACGAGCTGTCTGTCGCCCCAGCCTCTCCTCTCCTCTCTGGTATTTCTCCTCCACTCTCCCCCCCGCCCCCTTCTCCCCTAGCACTCGGCTAAACTTAAGGCTAACCCTGATGTTTTATCCTGATTGTCTCAAAAGGGTTCACTCACCCTCTCCAAAGGGAACCCCTGACCTCTGTAACCCCGTCCTCCCACATGCTCACTTAGGATCTTTGTCACAAGTCCGGTCGATTCAAATTCACATCCTCTACTTCTTGCCAGCTGATCTCCCTGCGCTCTGGTCCCCTTGAAGCTAGGTGGTCTGACCAAGCTAGGTGCAGCTGTGTCACCTGTACCCACGCTATGTAGTTGTGCTGAGGGGGAAGGTCCCATCTGGACTGACCGCTTCTGGCCTGGCCTTCCCCTGCTGCGCTGGCTTCACTCCCCGCCACGCTGTGATGGCCTTCTGCTTAGCCTCTAAGCACCTTCACTACCTTCTCCATCCTCTCTAGCTCTTCAGCTCAGGGCCTGGTGCTTTCTCCCTATACCCCAGATTGTTTGGGGAAATCCACGTAGGAGACCACCACTCTTACTATCAGTTGCTTATTTTATTTTTAATTCACTTGTGAAAGATGATATAAAGAGAGGCCCATCCTCAGCAGGCACTCTTTCTTGAGATAAATATCTTCCCAGCCCTGGGATGTGATGAGGAAGAATGGAGAGCAATCATACCCCTTCGATTAATAGGGAACATACTCCCCAGCAAGTCAAGTGTGTATTGTATAGGGTCCAGCAAAGGCAAACCCGGGCTGTGTCTGCAGTTGTCTTGAGAGGCCCACAAGTGTCCGAGGTGAGAGGATTCCATCTTAGGCCGGGCCATCTTAGCGGGAGGCTGTGTCCTCCTTGTCGCACAGACTGAAGAGCAGGCGTGGATGGCCAGAGGGAAGCCCATGAGAGGGAGGCCCTTCAGCAAAGTTGTGCAGGGATTCTGGAGGGGGATGTTCCCAGAGGTCTGAATCTCTGGATTCTCTGCAGCAGTCATGAGGAAGGTGTGTGTATTTTGGGGGTGGGGTGGGGTTGAGATGCAAGAACCTGTTACAGTAAATTTAAAGGGATTATCAGATTTCTTCAGCAGCTTGCATCCTGGGGACGGGGCTCAACCCATATTATGTAACGAGCGTACACCTCAGCTGCTAGCCTCAGCAGCAGACCCAATTGGTGTGGGTATAGGGAGGAGTCGGGGAAGCCCACCTTCCCCAGCCAGTAGGTGGGGCCTGGGGGGCCGTTGTCTAGATGACTTGGGGAGTCGGAGGAGTGCTATTTAAGTAGTATTGTAGTTCCTGTTTCCTGCATGGGGGAAATGCTTGCAGAACGGTATTGTTTTCTGTGTCAGCATTTGGGAGGTGGAACAGCACATGGGTGGGAGGAAAGGTGCCATTGGTGCCGCAGATTCATCCCCTGCTGTGTACCAGAAAACCCAGCATAAGAAATTCCCAGGCTCTACCCAACTATGGAATCTGTCTCTGAGGTGTGCCCAGCATGCGTATTTTTAGTCTGAGCCAGGACATTCTACACTCTGGGTGTAGAACTTCACAGCAAATAGGAAGACGTAAACCAAGTGGATGGAGAACAGTACAGGGATCCGGTCCTTGGGCTGGCCCACACCCCACACCCCAGCTCTCCACACTTGGCCTTTTTCATTTATCTGTATCATCTCATGAATTTGGAGTGGAATTTAATTAAGACTGAACTTGCCCCCTTGATGGCCGAGGAGCTGAGGAGCCCGTGACCTGTTGTAAGCAGGAGCAGCCTAGGACTGCTGAGCAGGCTGCCTCTGAGGCTCAGTTTAACGACTAGTGATGCCCCCCTGCTTCCCAGCATGGCTGTTGGGGCTGCAAGAAGTAAAGATTAGTGCCAGGTGTGTATTGTGGACAGCCCCAAAGATCAGTAGAGCCCAGGCTGGTGAGCCATTTGAATGGGGGCGTCAGCCCTCTGTGGAAGGCCCTTCTGGATGGCTGAGCTTTTGTGTGTTTGGACCAGTTCTTGCGTGTGCTCTCTTTGCCAGCCTTCTCGGAGCTGCTAAATCAGGTGGGAGGGGCCCCAGGCAAGAGACTGAGCCTCTTTTTTTCTTGCAAGGCACAAGTGACTACAGCCAAACTGGGGACATCCCCTGTCCCAGCTCCTTCCCCCAATGGGGTAGCAGTTAGTCATTCTGTGCTGTTTGCCCCTCTTGCTTCTCACCTCTCTTTCTGTAGGACACCATTCTGTCCCCTACAGCTCTTTACCTTATTCAAACAGTTCCTGAGAATCACTTCCCTGGGAAGACTTCTCTGTTTGTGGGAGGAAAGGGAGCAAACTATATTCAGGTGATTTAAAGGAATCATGAGGACTTCAGGTCATGTGGCTTCATAGTCGGCCTCTTCTGATGGCTCCTTGCTTCTTGTTGGGGTTGTGTGCCTGTGGCCTGCCTTTCAGGTAGGTTGGTCAGGCTCTACTTCCCCTGCCAGAGAGCAGCGTGGAGGGTCTGCAGAGCCCCGCACAACTCCCCTGCAGCTGGGTGCACCAGGAAGCCTTTGGTGATGTCTGGTGGTCTCAGCCCCAGGGAAGGGCTCGCTCTGCTCTGGCACTGGGGCCTGCTCCAGAGGACCAGGACTGGTCCATCGCAGTCCCCTAAGCCCTTTCTCCTACTTCTGCGCTCTCCCCATCTCATGGAGAGTTGGGACTCTGGGTGTGACCGACGAAGAGTGGGCAGTAGGAAAGCTCTCCAGCTGTGTCTCGTGGGCCTAAAGAAGCCTATTTGCAGAGGTTGGCCTGTATGTAATGAGTGGTTCTGCTCCTTGAAGTCCCCATCTTGTTAACACGCTGTTGCAGATATGCCTTTATGTGCCTTGGGTAAGAGCACCTGTGTCTATATATTTGGGTGTGGTCTGAGTCTGAGGAGGCTTCTAGAGTGGGGTTTCCAGGGCTGCTATGTGAGGAGAACATAGAGGAGCAGATCTAGGAGCCAGGTTGGGGGCAGGCTTTGGCCTCATAGGCACACAGAAAACTCCCCTCAGGTCCAGTGGCCAGTGTGGTCATCATTAGGAGTGGCTACAGGAGAGGGTCAAATGTGGAAGTGAAAATGTACCTATGAGTTTGACCAGTGGCCGTAGACTCTTATTCTGAAGGGTGCCCACTGCTCTGGCCACCAAGCTCCAATCTGGCCCTTCCCTTGATGCCGAGCTGCACTTTGCCAACCAGTGTCTAAAGCTAACCAGAGTTCCGAGCGTGATTTCTACAAGTAGAAAATGCCATGCAGGGGTCATAAATTTTCACTTATTGATTGAGTGCCTGCGTCATGCCGGGTTCTGTTCTAGGCGTGCTGGATACAGCAGTGAACGAGACAAGCTTATCATCTGTGCCGCCCACATGGACCTTCCATTCCACTGAGAGAGACTGTCAGTAAACCCAACACAGGCATGACTGCAAGTGCACTAGGTTCTGGGAAGGCAGAGCTGGGCTAACGGAGGGGAAGGCCCCCGAGGAGGTGCCCGTGAAGCAGACGCTCCAGTAACTGATACAGGATTTGTGGCTGCCATGAGTCAGTCCTTGGGAATAGCTCATCTGGAAGCACCCACAGATCAGCTTGCTGATGATAAGGTTAAGATGTGAACTTATGAAGTGATTAGGAAGAAAGATGTGACGACACAAAAAGACGAACCCAACTGGCCGGTAGTTTGTGTTCACCCCAACCTTACACATCTCCTAGCCCAACTGGCCCGCCTTTCTATCCCAGAATGTCTTGTTATCCTCTCAAGAGTCATTATTTGGAAGATTTGTACTTTTACATTACATTTGGTAACAGTAGATTTAGTTTCTGATTTGAGGCTGTGTTTTGGGGAGTAGGGGGCAGAAATTTAATTTAAACACATCCGTTACTGCAGTCAGCCCTCCAGACAAGTGCTAACCACCTGGAGTTGGTGTTTTCCTGCCTGGGCAGAGGTGTGGCACAGTTTTTCAACCACTGCCTATCATAGTGGGATTCCATTGGTTTTGAAATAGCAGTTTCTTAGAGACCTGAAGATCTGGATTTTATCCTGACTTCTAGGCCCTCCCAGCCTCGTTTAGAGGTTCAGGTGCCTTTGAGTAGAATAGGAAGACCCTACTGATGGATGGCCTTGGACCAAAGATGCTAGAGCATAACTTAATTCAGGGGGAACCCCACCCGTCTCTCCCTAGGACCAGGATGAGCCTTAATTGGCCGCTGGCTTTCATCTGGAAGCAGTGTCCTGCATGAATTTGAAATGAAAGGTGCTTCTGATGGGGTAAGGCTTCATTAATTAGCCTGTTAGGAAACGGCTTCCCAGTATTAATAGGGCTGTGTAATTTGATAATTTGATGCCTACTGTTCTTCTTTGAGCTTCTAAAGGGAAGGTACTAGATTTTCATCTTTTTACTACATTTTGAGAAAGTAGTTATCTTTGTTTTTAACTGTTGAGTATCTTTGCACAGGTACCATATTCTTATTTAATCTGTACAGAAATACTACAAATGAGTGAGGTGTTCCCTTTTTAACACATGAGGGAACTGAGACCCGGGAAGCTAGGTGAGTGGCCAGCTCACGGTAACCATGTTGAGGAGCTGTGCTTGGGTGCCAGGCCAGGTTGCGGACTTCAGAGCTGTGCCCAGACATCAGCCTTGACTTTGACCTCCTGCCTCCTCCCAGCCCCTTTGGGACTGCTGGATGTGAAAATATTCTTTTCCCTTCCATAAAATGAGCTGCGTTTGCTTGCCTACAAAAATGAAACATCATGCCAAAATTTGGTTATTTAAATGTTTATTGTGAAATAGAACAAATATAGAAGTAAATGAACTAAAAGTTTTTCCTCTTAGATTTTCTTCCCTTCAAATGGTTATTTCACCCTATCAGGGACATCCCAGGGGAATTAACTTTCAGTGTGCAGCCTGGCCCTTGTCTGCCAGCCAGGGTCTCACTAGATGTGTCTGGGTTTCCCCTGACGACTCCAAGGTGCTTCAGACACGAGGGCTTGTGCACACAGGTGAGAAGCTGCTGAGGTGCCTGAGAGAACTAGAGGATCTGGAAAGGCAGAGAAGCTGCATCGTCTCCCAGGAAAAGTCAAGCTACAGCATCATTTGGCGCTCAGGTGTTGCCTCCCGAGTGAAGCACAGTGTGTTCCCGCCCTGAGACAGGAGGTCTGCTGCTTGTGAACTGGGCCTGGCCAGGCTGGGAAAGCATCAGCGTGACTCCCAGGACAGGAGTCTTGGGTCATAGCAGGTGCTTGGCAGATACTACTTTTTGATCCTTCAGAGTACCCCCAAGATATGACCACCCTGTTCCAGACAGACAGGTCGCCCTCAGAGGCCGGTGACCCGGTGCTGGGTGGTGTAACCGCCCCTCTCTGTGGTCCTCTAGAGTGTCCCTGAAGGCAATCCCCGTCACTGTTAGCTCCTTGTGCCTGGTGCAGAGCCTGGCAGTTGGTGGGTTCTCAAATTTTACTGGGCAAGTGGGAGTGGAGTAGCCTGCACACATGGGTGCAGGGGTGAGCCCACTGGAGTGCGGGGCCCCATGGCTCGGTGACTGCTGCCCTGTAGGCCCGAAGTGGATCTGATTCCAGCTCTTCGGTGAATAAGCTGGGCGAGTGCAAAATGGCCTCTGGCAGCTTCTCTGTATTGCAGAATTATTGTAGCAGAAGATTGGAAGCAGCCCAAATACTCATCAGTTAGGGACTGGTTAAGAAAACACGATGATACATCCATGCAAGGGAACACAGTGCAGAGAAGAACCAAGGTTTTTGTGCAGAGCTCCGTGGGAAAGAGTGAAACAGAGATTAGTACGTAATATACTAATTTGGAGTAAAAGGGGAGAAAAATGAGATTTTGAAAGTGTGTGTGTGTGTCAGTGCATTGGGTACTTAATGTGAAGTGTCTAACTGGACAGACGGGACAGGTGGGGGTGAGAATTAACTGCATATCATCTTCAGCTCTTTGGGTTTTTTTCCCACACATCATTACAGTCCCCATAGTTCTCCCTCCACCATATCACCACATCCCCTGTGTTCTTTCCTCCCTTAGTTTTTGGTTCTGAAACCATGAAGGTGTTACTTTGCAAGACATCAGGAAGAAGTCAGCGAGTGACTGGGTTAGCTATTCTGCCTCCCTGGAGTGCCGGCTCCATGGCTCAGTGGAGCCCTGCACTGGGACCACGCACCGAGGCTGCCTCATCTGGAACAGAGTGTTTCATGGGCTTTTCCAGGAGAACTCTGGCCCTGTTTCGGGGTGATCTGCAGTCCTTTCCACTGGTGACTGGACCTGTGTCACTCAGGCTGTTAGAGAAAGTTGGGGGTGGTGCAGAGAGCAAGGAGCCTTCCGCAGAGGTGTCTGGCCTGGTTCCTGTCCCCATTCCTGGGAGTTCATCCTCTGAACACCGTGCCCTGATGTGACTCAGTTGGCTCTTTTCTCAAAGTTGCAGTGGAGAGAGACTGTTCTGGATCATTCTGGCATAGCACTGCAGTCTACTAGAAAACATGGTGGCATGTTTTCCCAGGTTATTTTTAATGTTTTCCAGTTCAGCAAACAATTATTGAGAGCTAAGGGCAAAGCAGTGTGGGGAATCAGAGCTGAATGACTCCTTGTCTCTGCTTTTTGGGGTGCAAAGTTTCGGGTGAGACTTGCTGGTAAAATACTTCGCTACAGCCTCCAGGACAGCTTGGCTTACCTCATCCTGTGCCACAGAGACTTGAGGCTTGTGAGTCTTTCCCATTTTATCCACGAGGAAGTTGAGTCTTGGGCAAGTCTTGTCCAAAGCTACACAACCGAAGAGGGAAAGCTGGAACCAAACCAGATTTTCTGACTGCCAGAGTTGTGCCCAAACTCTCAGAATCAAAACAACTTCTTGGAAGAAATTTCCCAGGGTGTAGCCTAAGCCCATTTTCACTGGAAATACGGAATAAACAATCCTCAAGAAAGTTCCATCCCTTTTGTCCATGAAACTTCAAGGCAAGGGGAATCTCAGGCTTACAATCTGGCCTCAGGTCGCACTCTGTCGGGTCTGGTGAACCCCAACAACTCTGTCATCCACTGCTTGGGAAACCCCCCCCCCCCATCACGAGTTATGCACAGAATGACCTAGGTTTGTGTGTGGAAGGGGTGACATAAGCAACCTTCTCCCCACCCCATTCTCACACCTCCATTTCCTTCCCTTCCACAAATTCTGATGTGGTCACCTTTCAACCTTGCTGTTCCTCAAGAGAGCCAGGCAGAGCCTGCTCAGGGTGGTTGCCTGGCAGGGAGGGAGGCTCTCCCCCTGGGGCTCACTTGGCTTCATGACCCTGCTAAAAGTGCACTTGAACTGGCCTTCCTTGGCCACCCTTTGTAAAGTAGTGTCCTGGTCTCTATTGCTTTCCTCTTTTTTTTTTTCCTACCGTTTATCATCGGCATTTGGTTATCTGTATAGCATTTATGATAGCATATTTATTGGCTTATTATCTCCCCTGCCCCCCACTAGAATGCAAACCCACAAGACCAGGCTGCAGGTATTGTTTAATGCTGTATCCTTTATGCCTAGCAAGGGTGTCCAAAATAGATGCTTTGTAAATACTGTTGAGTAAATCGGGCTTGTGGCCTAAACAAGTAATGTTCCCTCTGTAGAGGAAAGAATCAAAGCATAGTGTTTCAAGAGGTAAAAAGACACAAGGCTCATCTCTTTGCAGTGCTTCATCATATAGTACTATTAATTCATTTAATGACTGTTAAGCAATGTTTATGTGCTAGGTTGGTTGTAGACAGTCACTTAGCAGCAACCTGCTTCATATGCCTTCAGGCTCTCTGACTTGCGGGAGCAGCCCTAGTACCCCTGGGCGTTATGTTGGGCCAAAGCCTGCCTCTAGTTCTAAAACACTGCTCTCGGCTCTAGAAGCACAAGAAATAATGTTCTTCAAAACTCACTAAAAGGACTTCTACTTGCATCTGGAAAAAGAGCTTCTGGGTATCCCTGAGCTCTGACCTGAACATCACTATCACTAGCTCCTTCCTTCCTTCTTCCAGTGTCAGTGATCACTGACCTTCCTTCCTCAAGTTCTGCAGGTCTCGGACATTAAGGTTTTGTGGTGTCTGAGCGGGGTGTTTGGGACCCTGACCCAGAAACACGAGCCCCTCCCACCTGTGTGTGTCTGAGAGCAGCAGTGGCCTGCTCTCCTGGTGCCCTGGGGCGGGCCTCCTGGTGAAGACTGAAGTCGCTGGGTTCCTTTTGCATTGTCTTTCTTCATTGTGTCAGGACTCTTAAATGTTGGGAGGTTTTTGTTTTGTTTTTCATATACTTAGTGATGAAAGCAGCAGTATCCCTGTGAGTAAGTATGAACTCAACTCGAGCTTAAAAAAAACACAGACACAGGCCACATTCTACCACCAGCATGCAGGTGCAGAGAAAGGAGCAGTGGAAGTAAAGCCTGACCTATGGGGGCGACAGCTTTGTCCTTTCTGCCCCATGGACTGTCTTCCCTCTTCCTTTCATGCTCCAGCCATCTCCCCTTCCTTCCTGCAGCTACTCACTTCCACTTCCGCTCCCTACCTGCTTCATTCCATTGCTCCCCACCCTGCGCCTTCCAGTTGGTGAAGGTGAAACTGACATTTACCATTTAGTGTTTCTTGCACCTCCATCCCTAGTACTTTTACCATGAGCTTTCAGTTTACAGACTTAAGCAAGTTGCACATTATCACGTTTCCTCCAAGAGAGAAAGAAATAACTGAGATTAAATTGCTTCTTATGTGTGACCCTTGGCTTATTTGTTTTGTGGCCTCGAATAGAAAAAAACCTTCCAGCTCCCAGCCTTAGGTCCACTTTTGGTTGGTTGGACCCTGGGGTTTCAGAGCCATGGTGTTTGCTTTGCTTCTGCCGGTGCCAGTGCTGCTGTCGTTTTTGGACAGAGGTAGCAGGGAAGAATGCCAAGGTCGAGGGTTTTGTTTCTGAGGCCTCTTCACCTTTCCCAGCCTCTTTTGCACTTCCTGCCCTACTGGGGTATATGTGCTGACAAGAGGGAGGGAGGGAGAGGAGGAGGGGCCTGGCTCAGGCCTGTCCTTAACAGCTATTTTCCCCTCTGTTTCCTCTTGCTCTCATGGAGAGGCCTGCGACTTTTGACTTTTCAAGCTGTCTTTTCAACCTTTCGGGTCTGGGCCTTGAGTCAGGAGAATTGCGAATTGACCCCACACTGTGTGACCTTGAGAGAGTCGTTCTGGGTTGGTTTCTGTCTGCTTCAGTTGCCCTTGAAGCTGGCTTGGATCTGGTGGTCCCCAGAGATAGCAGCCATGAAGTGCTTTCGTTCTCTGAAGGTTTTTTAAGAGCAACTGGCCATTGGCAGAGTCCCTCAGGAAGGCTGTGGGATATGTCTGGCCTCAGAGTATGAGCAGCTTGGGGTCTTCAGATGGATTATGCAGCTGTGCTGGGCCTGCCTAAGGCTTCACTTGCTAGGTCCTGCCATCTCAGGAGTACTGAAACTGAGGATGTGCAGTAACTTGTTTTGCTGCCTGTTGTTCTACTTAGGGGTCATGGGGGGTGGGGAACAGTTGGGGGCCACACTGGAGCCAACAGCAGAGACCCTTCTGGGCCTTTCTCAGCAGATAGCCCTTGCTGTTCACAGTGGTCCTCACCCCCCTGGGTTTAAGTCCCCAGGTCAGAAGCCAAAATCAATTGTTTCGGTTATTTTGGACAGAAGGCCTGGGAAAACCATTTTTGTTGGTTTGCTCAAGAATGCATTTGTGGGGTGCTTTGCTTCAGATAGTGAACAAAGAGTTTACCTCTTAGAATCTAGCTGATTCTCCAGAGCCAACCAGATGTGTCTGGGGGCCTTTACTTTCCTCCCCTTAAACCTCACTCTTCCCCACCCCCTCTTTCCCTTCTTCTCACGTGAGTGCCTGTTCTAGTTTGACCACTTAAGCAGTGTTTGCTGAGCCCTAGCCCCTCTGAAACCTCAGGCCTTTGTGGGGCTGCGTATGGAAGAGGGACAGCAGGAAGAAGGCCTGCCAGAGATCTTGTCGCCAGGAACTGCTCAGAAAGGGCCCTGTGAGCAGGGGCCCTTCCCTAGGAAGGTTAGGATGGGAGGATTCCAGTTGTCTGTGGACTCAATGCAGTAATGGCAGAGGAAGAAATGCAGGTGTATTTGCTGTGGGTCAAGGAGGCTGGCAGAGGTAAGGCGGGCACTGACTGGGGAAGGGGAAGGCTTTGGTCAGGCAGCATAGGTGGTTGGAGGCTGGGTGGCTGGGGCTCCGGGTTCCCACTAACCCCTGTGGTCATTACAGGCTTTAGGACAGGGGTCTGTTGGTACATGATCAAAGCAGTGCTGTAGGAAGTTGTCTGGGGTTTACCCCTCTGATCGCTGGGTCTTCCCCTCAGTCTCTGCATAATTGTTCTCTCATCCAGGTCGTGCTGTGGCTTTTGGGTAACATCAGGCTGGTGTGAGTTTTTTTTTTTCTTTCTTTCTTTCTTTTTTAAAGATTTATTTATTTGTACAGGCCAGAGGTGCAGGGGTAGTGAGAGGATTCGCCAGAGACAGAGTGGGGAACAGAACAGGCAGATCAACAAAGTACACTGCTGAGGGGAGCAGCGGGCGGGTTAGGAGAGGTCTGCTGTGCCGTGTAGTCACCTCCAGGGTGGGGATCGAACTCTTGCTGAAGTGGCTTTAGCTTCTTAGTGCTGTGCTTTGACCGACCTTTAGCTTCTTAGTGCTGTGCTTTGACCGACCCGCTGTGCCACCAGGGAGGTCCCTCTTTCTTTCTTTCTTTTTTTTAAAGATTTATTTATTCGTACAGAACTGGGGTACATGCCAGAGATGCGGAGGGTGAGAGGATTCACCAGAGACAGAGTAGGGAGCAGAACAGGCAGATTGACGAAGTACACTGCTGAGGGGAGCAGTGGGCAGGTCAGGAGAGGTCTGCCTCGCCATGTGGATCTCCTCCGGGGCAAGTGGGAATCGAACTCATGCGGAAGTGGCTTTAGCTTCTTAGTGCTGTGCTTTAACCCGCTGTGCCACCAGGGAGGGCCCCCTCTTTCTTTCTTTCTTTTTTTTTTAATGAACCACAGGATTGTTGAGCTTGGAAGAAAGAGCCTGTGAACTGAGTAGCCCAGTGACCTGGAAGGTGACAGACACCAGACAGGGTGGTGTCAGACTCCCATCTTTGGAGCCCAGCACCCCAGCTTCTGGGGCTGTTGGTGATCCTAGTGTGAAGTTCAAGAGACTCGCAGACTGATTTTCACTTTTCAGTAATTATCCAAGTTAACTGTCCACTGTCCCAGATTTCCTCCCTGAGGATTCATAGCCTATCCTCGGCGATGAATCCTCAACTCCTTTGGCCCATGCTGTCTCCCACCCCTTTTTGGGGAACAGTGACTAAGTTTGGTGGTGGGTGTCCCACAGGAGTTTGAAACTGGATGTGAGCTCATCTCTGTGCTCAGGCTCCATTCCAGTCTGCAGAATAGGGAATTGGCAGAAGCTGAGCTGGACACGACTTTCCTCGGGACAGACAGCAAGCCAGTGGCCACGTGGGCTCAGAGTCCAGGCCGTCCCACTCCTGGCTAGCATCCTTTACGCATGCCTGTGCCTGTGCCTCCCTGCTTGTCCCTCTTCCCCTCTCCTGGTTACCTACCCCTGCTTGGCCATTGTCTTCACAGACTAGTTCCTGCTTCTCAGGCCTTTTCCTAAAGGAGGGATAACCACTGAGCTGCATTCACTTAACTATGCCTTTCTCCTCTCTACAACTCTAACCCCTTCAGCTCCCCACTGCATTCCTCCCCACATTTCATACCAAGTGGGATATCCTGCTGCCCTCAGCAGACTGTCCTGCACATGCTCTTTAAGTCATGACCGGGTATCAGGGTAACCAGAGAATGCTTCCTGCAAGAAGGGAGATGGACAAGTGCTTCAAGTGGAGCAGTATCTAATCTGGCCGCAAGAGAGGAATGAAGTGTCAGGGAAGGAAGGCAGAGGTATACCATCAGGGAGGGGGCTCAGCCTTGCTAGATTCTACCAGCTAAACAGGCTCCTGGGGCAAGCCCAAAGCCTAAATCCTACATCCACCCTGCTCTTGTCTTCTGGTTACTGCCCTGTGTCTGTCCTTCTGGCTCTAAGAAGCATCTGCAGTGGAACCAGCTCCTGTCTTGGAGAGGCAGAAACCTAGCCCTCCCCTCACCCTCAGGAGGAGGTAGGAAGCCGGTTCCAGGCGGGCAGGAACCAGTCACAGGGTTTATGTTAATACAGGCCCTCCCCCAGCCAGCGCTTAGCCTATTACCCAGGGCCTGGCAGACAGCTTAATTACCGCTGCAGCTCGCTTGGGCCTGTGTACCATGGTTCCCTAAAATAATAAGGATGGCGTCACCCACTTCCCGCGGCCATGTGCTCCCACCCATGCCTTCAGAGCTCTATTGTAGGAAACAAACAAAATCTAGAGACACAGATGCTTTTTTTCTTGGAGACTTTTTTTTTGGGGGGGGGCGAGTTGGAAGTATGTAGGGCCCTGCCTCGTAGTTAGGATTTTTAAAGATCTTTGAGAGTCTTTCTTGGCTACCACTGAGGCTGCAGAATAGCCTCCTGTTAACAGAAAGTGACACGAAGGATCTGTTAACACCACTGTTAACTCCCTAGGGACTGACTGCCAGTCAGAGCTGCGGTATAGCTGGCAAAGACTCACTCTGGATTCCTGAGCTGAGCCTCAATTCAGACCATGCTTCTTCCTCAGGAAAAAGAGAGCTAAACTAGACCAGCATGTTGCAAACTGTGGGTCTCATTACAAGGAATGTTTTTAAATGATACACTAAAAAATGAGTGTAAGGGTAAATTTTGTTTTACATAAACCCCACCAGGTCAGGGGGTGTAACTATGTTTTTTACTGTGGGTTGTGGTAGAAAGCCATTGACCTAGATGATCCCTAAGGCCTTTCTAGCTCTTGAAGTTCCAACTTTTCTCTGGAATCTTGACAAACCCCCCTATGAGACCTGACTTGGTTTTTGTAAGCATGACCATAGTATTAAGCAAAGCTAGAGATTTTCTTGTTAAAAGGACAGCCACCAGCATTTATCATTCCTACTGAACACACTTGGTAAGATGTTCTTTTCCCTCTCCACCCCGCCCACCACCACCCCTACCACCCCCGCCCCAAAAGAAAAGCAAACCCAGCTTGGCCTTCTAGCTAGAAATGGGATCTGCAGCGGGGATGGCCCATTTTAAAGCTGACCTATTTAAAACCCGTGAGCACCAAAACACACAGGGTCAACTTGATTGGAGTTTTTGCTTCTGTGCAAAACTGAAAAACTGGTCAGGGACTGACAAGGTTGAAACCAAAGCTACCGATATTTATTGATTCCTTTTTTGATGACAGAAAAGAAATCGAGGCAGAAGCTCGGGGGTAGGGAGGTGGGGGAAGGAAACAGAACAAGGTGTTAACAGAAGTAAAATCAAGAGGGGGTAAACTTGGGCTAGAAATCTTAGGACTCCAGAATGTTCTGAAGCCTCGTGTGTTCCATGAGGGAGCATCTGCAGACAGCCTGAGTCAGATCTGCTGGCCTGAGTTCATTCCCTTTCTCGTGCCTTGACTGTGGACACAGCAGTATAGGGGCCGAGGAGAATGCAAGTGGGGCTTTGCAAGCTGAGGATGCTCTGAGTACACTATTTCGTTTAGTCCAACCCTCCGTAGTGGACATCATTGTCCCTGGAGGAAATGGAAGCTCCAGAGGTGAGAGGAAGGAGTGAGCAAGTAGAGAGTTTGGCTCAAGCCGGATTGCCCGACTTCTGCGCCTGCCTTTCGTCCACTTGTCCCGTAACTCAGGAAGTGCTGGGGAAGTACATAGCTGATTCCATCTGAGCTTCCTTCTGTCTGGTTTTGGTCTTCAGAAAGTTCTGTTTTAAGACCAAGCTATTAAATCAAGGTCAGTGGCAAGGGGTTGGGGGGTCGGTCCTGTTCTTGGGTTTAATGTGCTGCAGTTTTTGAAGTTCTTAATAATGCTCGTGCACAGGCTCTCACATTTTCCTTTTGCAGTGGACCCTGCAAAGGTATGGATATCCAGACTTTGGTAGAGTGTTGCCTTTCTCGGTCTTTCTCAGCCGCTCTGGCCGCTCTGGCCTGCTACCTGGTACAGTGAGCTGTGGTTGTTTACCAGCTGTCTCTTCCCAGACTGCCACTGCACCCCTTGCTGGCAAGGACCCCAACTGCAACTCACTGTTACCTCCGTGTCCCCTCAGCAGGTGTCCAAGCAAACAGTGTCCTGGGAACAAGGGCTTCATTATGAGCAGCAGACCCACATGCAGTGCTGGGTCAGATGAAGCCCACCTGCCTCCCAAGGGGCTTATGCTTGTCGGGGAAGGAGAGACAGAGGACACAGAACATACCCTGAAAAAAACTTTGTTGTTTATGAAAAGTGGAATTGGTTCTGTGTTAAGCCATTTTCACTGTAACTTTCACAATGGTTTCACTCTCTGGCTGCCCAGCACCGAGCGCTATGCCTGGCACAGTAAGCAGGGCATTTGTTAAGCAGTTGCTCCAATGTTGGCTCCCCACTAGGCTGATTATGGAGAAGGACAGTCCCTGACCTCCAGGAGGATTGGATGCTTAATACACTACTAAATGGTTCATATGACAGCTGCCCTCAGCGCCCGGGATGCTCGGAGCTGGTGCAGGGCAGGCTTCCTGGAAGGGGGACATGAACTAGGTCTGCGCACAAGGGTCAGCGGTGGGGAGCAATGAGATTGGAGGCAGTGGGGGCAGGGGGAGAGTGGAGGCCTGGTCCGGGCTGGAGTTTGCACTTTGGGTGAAATGGCTGTCATCACACCCTTGCTCAGAGCTGGAGGCTGAGGCCTCAAGGGTAGAGAGCCAGGGTCGCCCAGCCCAGCCAGTTCCTTGGTCTCCAGGTCATGGCTTACTTCTGCTGGTCCAGTGCCCTCACTGCCCCAGAGACACATTTGGAGACAGATGCAGACTTGAGAGTGTCTTAGGTGACCATGGCCAGGACTGCAGTTTGGGAAATAGAGGGGACTGGCTAAATTTAACAGTTTTAGTGATGACAAGATTTCGGTTTGGATACAAGCAGTGGGTTGTTCCTTAGAGTAATGATGTGCGCGTGTTTGTCTCAGCTGGCTCAGCTCCTGCTCCTGAGAAAACGCTGCTGTGTCCTTGCTTTGGGGACATGTTTTTTCAGGAAATGCTGCTGCAGCGGGCAGTCTGCTTTCTGGGTACCCTCCCTGCCTTCCACTGCCCTCTTGGGGTCTGAACATGACTGTGAGAGCTCTGGGGTGTTAACACCAAGAAATGAAACTGTGTCCAGGGCTGTTCGAAAGTTTCCTGGTACCAGCAGAGTAATTCCCGTTGTTGGACTAAAGAGAAAAACCACATTTGGATATTTTTAAACGGCCAGTGAAACTGGGAGAGAGTCTAAACCCAAAGTACAAATTTTCAGTTTAATTTTAACTTTGCACTTAGCTCACACCTAGATTTGGCAGGGGGAAATGGGCCTTCATTTTTTTATTTCCTTTTTTAAGCAGAACACACCCTGGATACAAAACCCTTCTTTTGCACGGAAGGGCTTAGAGCAGTGGCCACCACGGGCAGTTGGGAGTTCGAGTTGCGGGGCAGGTCAGTCAGAGGGCTTGATGTATGTTTACCTGCCCTGGAGCACTGAGAAAGTGTGCCCTTTCTTGGAGGCAGGTAGAGGCAAGGGTGGATGGCCTGACTTCCAGACTCACTGTTAGGCTAGCATTTTGTTTTTTCCTGTTCGGTTGTCTCAGACACCCCTGGGAACTCACCCGCCATGCCTGATATGATATCCCACAAAGGAACTGTAGGTTTTCTCTGAGGGGCTCTTGGGCGCTCTCAGCAGCTTCAGGGTGGAAGCCTTGACCTCTCCCTCATCTTGATCTCCAGACTGTGTTAAAACCCTGAAAACCTAGCCAGGAAGGAAATGCAAAAGCCACGGAGATCCTTGAGGCCCTCCGGACCTGACCTGTAGCAGCCAGGCCTGCCCAGCAATGGGACGTCCTCTTGCTGCTGGGCAAGAGTGGCGTCATAGGCCCCTTGGCCTCCTACAGTTCCTTGCTCCATGACTACAACCTCATGTGTGGACAGGGTTAAGTTCTGTGCTTTGGTTACTGAGGAAGTGTGACCAGGGTGGGGACCGCTGGGAGTGGCCCCTAGCCTGGAACAGTTGGAAGAGGAGCTATCAGGAGACAGTGGCAGTGGCGGGAACTAGAAGCTTTGAGGTGATGGGGGTCTGGCACAGGATGTGGGGACATCAGGCTTAGAGTTTGGGAGTGAGAGAAACTGTCAGGAGCCGACATTCTTGTCTTTCAGCTGACACTGGCCACCTTGGCCCAGCAGACACCCTCTTCTTTTCGTGTCCTGGGTTTGGATGGTTAATTCTTTTGTGACTGCAGAATGGGAAAATCCAGAGGGTCTGGAGGCATGAAATGGGCGATGCAAGTGAAACACTTGGAGGGCATGAGGGGGATATGATGGCCATTATTATTGGGAGCATTCGTGGTGGCTTGCTAAGTGGCCCTGGGGGCAGTGGCCACCAATTTGGGTATGGGCCAGAAGCTGGCACTGGAATGTGTGTGTAGAATTCCTAGATGGCATTGTGACTCCCGGAAAGAGGCCCACTTCTGGAACGAATTCCCCGGACTCCCAGCACTGTCTCTCCTCTTCCTTGCTCTCCCCTTCCCTATCGCCACCCCCTGTCTTTGAGGCTTAGTGAGGATAAGACCGGCCTAGAAAAACCACATGTCTGAAGTCTTTGAGGGTGGAGTAGAGCCCCTTCTCATATTTTGTTGGGGGTTCTTGAAGACTGTTCTCAAACAATACTGAGTCTTTTGCCTTGGGCTCAACAGCCAGTGAAGGTGGTTCTCCCCAGGTGCAATTGACCTCCCCAGTTACTCTGGGCCCCCAGGCCTGGTTTCGTAGCTTTATGCTGCTTTTGTATGTGAGCGCAGTGACCTTGAGGAGGTAACTTCACCTGGACATCTGACCTTCCAGAGAAGGCCTAGGGGGCCGGAAAGGAGGGGCACCTGGAAGACCATGGCAAGTCAGTCATCCTGGGCCCTGCAGGAAGAAGAGAGGCAAATAGGCCGGCTAGAGGGTAGGTGGGCAAGAACAGCCTTGGACAGGGACTCGCCAAAAGGCCGTCCACTTAGCCAGGAGGAGAAAAGTCTCTGAGGGCAATGTGGGGCTGCTGTTGAGGACAGTCCTGTGCTTCGTGACTCCCGACTGAGAAATCAGAACCTGTGCCTGGAAGTGCCTGGAAGCAGCACACCCAGAGATGTTAGTAAGTGTCCCGAAGGTTGCAGGTGAGGATGCTGTCAGGCACCAGGTGCAGGCAGTCATCCGCAGGAGGCCATGGGGTGACCAGACTGCGGGGGCAGGAGTGGCTAACCAGGCATCCACCTGAGGGCGAGCGCCTGGCCTCCTCAGCTGACACTCCGCGTCATTCCAGGCCCGAGACGTGGCCGCTCTTCCTCCGCCTCAGCCTGCCAACTGTAGTGAGCTTGGAGCTTTTAACAGTCTGTGAGAGGGTAGCTTTTGATCAGTTCTTTCTGCCACCTTAGAAATAAAGGATGTAGGACCCAGGTTTGGGGTAAAAAGAGAATAGAGGAGACTCTTAAGAACTCCATAGTGCAGCACTGCCAGCGTTGGGGGGCTTTTGGTTGGGGCCGGTAGGGCCGGTGGTGCCTCCCAAAATAGACTTTCAGACTTCACCCAGTTCAGCATATCATTACGGCCCATCCTAGCTTGGATTTCTGCTCTCTCCACATCCACTCAGCACCCTGAAGAACAGTCTAGAGCCACCATGCTATCCAGTGTGCTAACTACATGTGTCTTTACCTTCAAATTAAATAAAACTAAAACTCACTCCTCGCTCTTATCAGCCACATTGCTGGTGCACCATGGCTGCACGTGGCTAGTGGCCTCTCTGGAACAGTGCAGAAGGTTTTTATTGCCACAGAAAGTTCTAGTGGACTGTGAGTGTCTAGCACGCCTATTCTGGGGGCCTGGCAGTGGGGCAGGCCAAGCGGGTTGCCATGGTGACGATGCCGTCTGGAGTGGGTGAGAGCAAGTGTAACCATATATCTCAGCGCCTGTCGGCACACCGAGGGTCACGGTCACGCAGGGCTGAAAGGTGGGGCTGTGGGTGGGGCTCAAGCTGGCCGCTGAAGGCTGGTCAGGCTGGGGCCGTCATGGGCACTGGGAGGAGGGGATCTGATGTTCGGCAGGGTCCAGAGGCTCCTAAAAGTTATAGCTGGAGATTGTGTGGCATTTTATTTTGTAATGAAACTTTGGAAGAATGTGGCAGTACAGTTGAAATGAGACCCCCATTCCTTGCCAGTCGCAGCAGGGCTTGCTGAGTTAGTCTTCTCCCGGCTGGAACGGCCACAGGTGTTGCTGCTCTGCTCAACCCAGCTGCACCCTTAGAATTGCAAAAGGCAGAGACAGACCAGAGTGGGTGCTGCCAGTGCCGTGGTCCAGAAGAACCAGCAGAATGATGGCATTCATGTATGGTGGGCTCTTCCTGGCTGTCCCCCAGACCCTCTTCTACCTCGGCACCCTCAGCCTCCACTCCTGGCTTCCATTCACATGGTCCTTCCCTTTGCAGGTGAAAGAGCTTGTCCTGGACAACTGTCGGTCGAATGAAGGCAAAATTGAAGGCCTCACAGATGAATTTGAAGAACTGGAGTTTTTAAGTACAATCAATGTAGGCCTCATCTCAGTCGCAAACTTACCAAAGTTGAACAAACTTAAAAAGGTAAATAAATAGAGTAGGAACAGGTGTGTGGGGGGAGGGCGGGCGAGGAAGGGAGTTTATTGCTTTGTGTTTGGGGAGCCAGACTGGTGGAAGTGAAGCCAGGTGCCCACACCAACATTCCTGCCTGTTCCCTGAGCTGATATGCTCCTCCCACCTGTCTCGAGAGGGCCCAGAGCCTTCATTTTAAGAGCCGTTTCTGCTTCTTCTCTCCTTGCCCTGTTTAGCTTGAACTAAGCGATAACAGAATCTCAGGGGGCCTGGAAGTATTGGCAGAAAAGTGTCCGAACCTCACGCATCTAAATTTAAGTGGCAACAAAATTAAAGACCTCAGCACAATAGAGCCACTGGTGAGTCATTTGGGTCCTCCCCTCTCCGCTGGGCGGGGGTGGGAGGGGTTGGTATCAGGAAATACTACTTTTGCGTTTTTTCACTTATCTGACTTTATTTGACTCTCATTATGTGCTATGAGGTAGAGTTGGAGCCGCTATTTCTGCTTCGTCCATCGAGAAACTGAGGCCTAGAGAAGTTCAATAGCTTGACCAAGGCCACACAGCCAGAATGGGCAGTCGGGGTAGGTGAGGTAGGACCCTGGTCTCAATTTCTAGTCTAGCGCTTTTCTTCTTTGGGTTTCTGCTCAGCGTTGGAAATCTGAGCTGTCCTTTCTCCAGGCTTAGAGCATGGCTTGCTGCCCCTCTCTGGGGAGGGAGGAGCCATCTGTAACCAACCCTGGAAGTATATATTTCTTTTCTCTTTGGTCACTGGCCTGACCTGGGGCCTGGGATGGCAGAGAGCTGTGTGGTCCAGGAGCCTCGTCCAGGCCTTCCCCTCTGGGGCATAGAGGGTGGCATCGGTCACCTCTAGTTTTGGTGTGATGGTGACCAGTACCTCCGAGGCCTGGCCAGCATTTTGGCTCCTTTGCTGGTCCTCACAGAGCGGTAGACACCCCAGACGCCACAGACACACTGGCCAGAAAGGGGAATGTCACTGTCAGAATAGCAATTCCTACCTTTTACCACACTAAATAAACATGTGTTCTGTTAAACCCGTGATGCACATAAGTATCCCTGCAGAAAGCCATGCACCCTAACGTCAGGGAAAGACCACAAGAATACTTTGCCAAGTTTGCTGCATTTCCCTTTTCGGGGTATGTAGAGTGCAGGTTGGGACATCCCTCAGTTTGGGTTTGGAGGGTTCTTGTCCAAAGAGCATTCTCGCCCTCCATGGATGCTTTTGGGGTGTGTGTAAGGTGGGGACAGGGGAACTGGCTGATAGGGCCAGGGTGGCAGAGTAGGAAGTTGGCATTTCTTTTCCAAGCTCAGACCATACCTGTCCATCTGTGGTATGGGGTCAACTACTAGAATATACTTCCTGTGCACCTTCTCTCCCGGTTCCCTCCCCGCCACAACCATTGACATTCCAAGGGAAAGCAAGACTATCAACCTGGAAATCTTGATTTCATTCAAAAAGAAAAAAACCTTTTGCAGTTTTGTATATGTTTGGAAGGTAAGATGTGAGGGCCCAGTATATAAAATTTTACTGTGATTTTTGTCACAGTAGAGATTGGACCCCTCCCTCCCCACACACACACATTTCACTCACTTGCTCCCTGCCCACACCACATATGTTTCTGTACTTCCCTTACCTTAGGCGTGCCACCCTTCACTTCCTGGGCCTCAGTTTCCTCAGCCGCCAATCAGGCATCACATGGGCTAGGAGCTGCCTGGCATAATGCTTTCAACAGAGTGTGTTGTGTTGAGGAGCATGGACAAGGTCTGGATCCCCTGTGGGTGGGTCTTTGCTTGCCCTTTTCGATGGGCAGTATTCCAGAGAGTAAGAGCACAGGTCTGAGGCTGGGGGCCTGATCAAATCCCAGTTCTCTGCCCTTCATTTCCTCGCTGTAAGGTGCACATTGTTTCCACCTTATTGAGATTGTGAGGATAAATTGTGAGTTTGTATGTAAAAATACCACATGAAGTGCCATCGTCATTGTTATTTTTATCATTATTATTAGATGCACAAACGAGGGAGCTAGTTTGTGAGTTCATGTTGCCTTTTTAGTTCCCCTCTGGCTTCGGGACAGCCAGGTTCATTTCAAGCCAGTCACTGTTTTGGCAAACCAAAAGCTGTAATAGCAGAGTGTTAGCACTGAATGAGGCTTAAAGATCCTCAGGGCCAGTCCCCACCAACCCCCACTTTCCAGGTGAAGAAACCGAGGCCCACCTGCTGGGCTGACCTGCCGCAGACTCACTTGGCTGAGCAGAGCCAAATCCAAGCTCCCTTGAGCTCGCCAGGCTGTCTACAGACTGTCTCACTTGCCCCCACCTGTCTCCCAGGTTGTTTCCTTACGTCACCCCTCCCCCGCCCCGCCCTCACATCACTCACCGTTGATTCCATTTTCTGCTTGCAGAAAAAGTTAGAAAACCTCAAGAGCTTAGACCTTTTCAACTGCGAGGTGACCAACCTGAATGACTACCGAGAAAACGTGTTCGAGCTCCTCCCACAACTCACATATCTCGATGGCTTCGACCAGGACGACAAGGAAGCCCCCGACTCTGATGCCGAGGCCTACTTGGAGGGCCTAGATGACGATGAGGAGGAGGAGGATGAAGATGGTGGGTGGTGGAGGGGACAGGCCAGGGCTTGGGGCCCACCTGAGACATCCCCACCTGGGGCTCCCCGCTGTTTTACCGAGTGGGTAGATTGGGTGGTGGAGGCCCCTCCTAGCCACAGACAGCTAGTGGCTCTTTCCAAAACCACAGAGGAGAGCAGCGGCTGTCTGCTTTGTTGGCTGTTGTCCCTGTCACTAATCGGTCCTATTGGTTGATTTCCCCTAGCAAAACTGTGTGTGCGCCCCAGAGAAACACTGAGTTTCTCCAGCGGCCTAGTAACTCCCTCAAAACCATCTGGCTCAATCCCCACTTCAATTTTTTTTCACCCCTTTCAAAAGTCCCATAGGGGATGGGATTCTAGTGTATCTCTGGACTCAACACTCTGCCAGGGAGGGAGGGAGCAGATAGAGGAAAGTGGGGTGTGGCCTGAGGACCCCCTTTCCCCATCTAGGTGCCCAGTAGTGGAGACCAGGTCATGAGCTGGAGAGGTTGTGAGGCCCCCTGGTGGCTGCAGCGCACAGGACCACAGGCCAGGACTTGCGGGTGTGGACTCTGGAGCCCCAGAAGCCTGGGAAGTGGAGGAGGCTCGGGCAGAGCTGCTCCCGGCAGTTTGGAAAGCAGTCAGGGCCCACCAGAAGGAAAGAAGAAGAAAGGAGCGCTTCCTGCAGCCCCTGCTAACCTCCCGTGCTGCCGGTGCAGGTGGCTTCCTGTAGGTCTTCATGGCCAGAACAAATGAAAATGGAAACACTTGCCTAATTAATTTGGACACAGTTGTTTCCCTTCTTAGGTGTGAGTGTTTTACAAGATCTTGACTTACCCGGTTTGCCTTAGTTGGCTGCATCTTGTGATGCAACACAGAGGGCCTGGACCATGTTTCCAGCCCAGCTGTGCCACGAGTTCAACATGTGACCTTGAACAAGCCACTTCTCCCCTCTGCCTCAGATTTCTCGCCTCCCAAGTGAACTGACGTTTTGTTTCCCCGGGCCCTGTCGTGTATTTCCCTTGGTCTCAGCCTCTACAAGGGAGCTCCCCTTTTTGTAGAACTTGCGGAGGACTTGTCTTGCAAGTCACTTAGGATGTGCTCAGTCGCACTGGCGCGTTTGGGCTTTGGACCTGGGTGGGCGTGGGAGGCTGCTGGTCCCCACCCAGAAGACTGCCAGCCCGCTAGCCTGGGACCTGGTGCTATGTGAGGGAAGAGCCAGCTCACCACCGGTTTTGTTCTTGTCCCCACTTTACTGCACAGAAGAAGAGTACTATGAGGATGCTCAGTTAGTGGAAGATGAGGAGGACGAGGAAGAAGAGGAGGAGGAGGAGGAGGAAGGTGAAGAGGAGGATGTGAGTGGAGAGGAGGAGGTAAGAGGCTGTACTGGGCAGGGGACCCATCTCCCCGAGTCCCCCTTACTTGCTATTACTTGCTGAGTCAGTTCCACTAAGTTCCTCAGTTAGCCAGGAAACCCTGGTTGGGAATGAGTCAACTGTAAGGTCTTTAACTGGGTTGATTTAAAGAAGGCAAGACTTGTAGCCTGCCCTGGGTAGGGAAGAGAAGGATTCTGGAGGCACCAACTGACGTAATGAAGCCGGCCCTTACTTTCATGTGAAAAAGAACCCATACTGTGTGCCAGGGAAAATTGAAGGTAGTTGGATCAAAAACTGCTGGACCCCAAATCATAGAATGACAAGAGTCCCCTGGAAACTGTCATCATTCCAGTACAAGGGCTAGTTCCCAGTCTTCTAACAGGAACTGTGCCTTGTCAGAGAGGACGATAGGCCAGAGACTAAGAGCACTGTCTGTGAGGCGCTGCCCCCAGCTCTGCCACTTGCTGTGTGTCCTGGACAACTTCTTTGACCTTTCTGAACCTTTTTCTTCATCAGTCAAATAGGGGTCATTTTACAATTGGTTTGTAATTAGGGATCAGTTCACTGGATTACTAAGAGGACAATGTAATTTGCAAGTAAAATGCTTAAGGGCAGTGTGTAGCAGAGTGCTTGACCACCGCCTAGGCTTTCACACCCTGGCACTGTGCGCGACTAGCTTTCACGTTTGGATTTTCTGGCACTGAAGCAGAGCTCCTTGCTGTCATCTATTCAGAGTTCCCTATCAAGTCTTACCAATGCAACAAGATAGAGCTGGATAGGTTTAGACATGGTTATCAAGCTAGCATGAATAGGGTACCTGCCTTCTTGCCCAGTTGGCTGTCCCCATCAGTGAAAGGCACAGATACCTGCCTGCCCTGGGGACTGCAGTGGCAGGATGTCCCACCCCAGGCTTAGGAGAAGCAGGTCGAGGCGAAGAGAGGTCAGCGACATAGGCTTGGTACTGTCTGTTCTGCTGGGTGTCATCTCCCTGGGTGGAGGATGCTCCACTCGTCCCTGGAGCACTGCAGGTATTTTAAATGGGTCCCACTTGGATGGGGCAAGTGTTAGCTAATGGACTTCTCATCTTGCTCTTCCTGTCACAAGAGCTGCGGTGTGTAGGTAGGGACTTTTTAATTTTTTTTTTTCTTGTTTCATTGATCATCTGCAGATTTCCAACTTCCAGTAAAGGAGGGGTTATACACACACACAAAATAGTCTTAGCAAACAGACTGATTAAGGGACTATTTGGTGACATTATAAAAGGCTATTTCCCTAGACAAAAAGAACTTAGTTCATCATCAAGTTCTTTTTAAACACTGGGCTGCGTAATGCTTCAGAAACAGTGTTGGGCATACAGAGATTTTGTTCTGTGGGACTTCAGCAGTATGGAGTAAGGTCCTGAGTCGGGAAGTCACATGCCTTGCTGAATCACAAGTCCCTGGGCATGAAGTTCTCCAAGGACCTTGAATTTACCCTCCCCTCCCTTCTGTTCCCCTCCAAGTGGTCCAAGGTTTGCAGGATGGTGAAGAAACTGGATTGGGTAAATTTGAACTTGCTCAGTCTCTGGATTTACAGAAATGAATCTTTCCTAAAAGCCAAAACTAGATTGAGGTCAGATGAAAGAGCACCCTACTTAGTAGCAGTGGGTTAGTTGGGGGAACTTGTCCTCTTAAGAGAGTGTGCCAGCTGGAAAGCTGCCTAAGTTTTGGGGACTTGATGTCAGGAACCCTTAACATAAGGGTAGAATTCACAACCCCCGGCATCATTTGAGAATATGGTATGTGATATTGGTATTTGGGTGGGGGGTGTTCTGCAGACCTTTTTTTAAAGGATATTTGATCCAGAAGAAGCTCTGCTTTAGATTCATCCCGAATATCAGGGGCTGGGGCACACCTCCGCCTCTAAACTGGGGAAGTAGATTCCTTAGCATGTGCCGAGCCTGGCGCCATTTCTAATGCCAGGTGTCCATCTTCTCTCCTAGGAGGATGACGAAGACTATAACTACGGGGAAATAGAGGACGAGGACTATGAAGAAGAAGGTGGTGGTATGGCAACTTTCTGTTCCCCGCCAGCTGTAGGCCCCTCAGGAGGCCGTGGGCCCCTCCTGGCTTTAGCAGTCCCCAGCCTCAGTTTGCCTGGGTTGACAAGCTTCCTAGCAGTGCGATCCGCCGGTTTCCCAGCGGGCTGAGTTAGAGGCAGGATCACCGTTTAATTTGAATGTCTTTTCCTTCCTCTTCCAGAAGAAGAAAGGGGTCAAAAGCGAAAACGAGAACCTGAAGACGAGGGCGAAGAAGATGACTAAGTGGAATAACCTATTTTGAAAAATTCCTATTGTGATTTGACTGTTTTTACCCGTAACCCCTCCCCCCAAGTCCTGCCCCCCGAAACTTATTTTTTTCTGATTGTAACGTTGCTGTGGGAACGAGAGGGGAAAAGTGTACTGGGGGTTGTGGGGGGAGGGAGGGCGGGAGGGGGTGGAATAAAGTACTATTTTTACTGCCACTCTTTATTTCCCCCCCCTACTTTTTCTTTGTGTCTGGTTTTGTCCCTGTAAATGCAATAGCTGAGTACACACCTCGAGTGAGCATTTGTTCCTTACTCTCAAAGAGGATGATTTGGAGGTCCCTCCCCTTCCCTTCCCTGCTATCTCCCAAGTCTCTTGAGTCGGTTGGAAGGCCATGGCTGGCCTCAGTTTGGTTTCTCAAAGCCCAGGAGGGGCTGAGTACCAGCCACGTCCTACCTCTTGTTCTGGGTCATGTGATGTCTGCATTTTTGGGTCTGCTAGAGGCATCCAAAACCCTGGTTTGTAAATAGCAACCTAAAGGCGTATTTTGGCACTGTTTGGGGCCATCCCCGTCTCTCATGCCCCTTCCCTCTCCCAGGCAGTGGTGGGCTTTGCTCTCTGAAGACGACGTTGATGTCACTCTTAGGAGCTATGAGCCAGAAAGCTGAGAAAGGCTGGCTCATGGCTTACAAGTTAAGTGTATTTGGCAATTACAATTAAAAGAGAGAAGCAAACCCTCAGACTTCGACCTCTTTAAAAGATTTAAAAGCAAAACTGTCCTATCTTGTTCTGTGATATATTAGAACGCTTTGTTTTACAAAATGACAAGAGAATTCTTCCACATGTACTTCTGTGCTTAGACCATTTTTAGGAACCTAAGCACAGGAGACTTGCTGCATGTCGGCTGGGTTTTTTTTTCATATACCCGAGCACGGAAAAACTTAATGCAAAATTGTATTTTCTTACCTAGTGGAAATCTGAAATGACTGCAAATTCCTAGTGAATGTACAGGTTTGCTTTCATGTCCCTCTTCTGGATTGCTTTAGAAGTGACGTGTTATTTCCTAGCCTGTGTTTCATCTGTATAAAATAACATCTGCACCGGTTTTTCTTCCCCTCAGAAGAGCCAAACTTTGAGTTTTATGTCTGTTTGTCATTGATAAATTTCAATAAATCTTTTTATACAATTTTTTGGGGGATGACTTCTTTGATTCCAGCTATTGACCTTTCTAGATATACTCCAGATAGCCTGCTAGTTGATGGAAGCTTCACTTTTGTGACCTGATAAAATGGTTTTTCTTACAGGATATACCGGCTGACACTACATTTGCATAGTTTGGGTCTCAAAGAAAGACTGGCCTGCTCATTTCATTAAAAACTTAATGTGCGGGCCCTCCCAGGTGGTGCAGCGGGTTAAAGCACTGCACTGAGAAGCTTAAGCCACTTCTGCATGAGTTCGATCCCTGCCTGCCCCGGAGGTCACATGGCGCGGCAGAACTCTCCTGACCCGCCCGCTGCTCCCCTCAGCAGTGTACTTCTCGATCTGCCTGTTCTGCTCCCCGCTCTGTCCCTGGTGAATCCTCTCACCCTCTGCATCTCTGGCCTGTACCCCAGTTCTGTATGACTAAATAAATAAATCTTTAAAAAAAAAAAAAAAATGTGGGAGAGGGAAGCTGCTGAGAACAAATCAAAAAAGACCTGCTTTGGTGTGTTTTTCACTGTTCAGATTGGCTTGAAAATCTTAAAAATCTCAGGAATGTGTAAAACATGTCACAGTTAAGACGTTTACATGGTATTTGTTTTGTGCTTCTTAATGTTACAATTTTTTTTAAGATGTATTTATTTATTTATGCATACAGATCTGGGGTACAGGCCAGAGGTGCAGGGGCACTGAGAGGATTCACCAGAAACAGTGGGGAGCAGAACAGGCCGACTGACAAAGTACACTTCTGAGGGGGGCAGCTGGCGGGTCAGGAGAGGTCTGCCATGCCATGTGGACCACATTTGGCTAGAGATCACCGGGGATTGAACTCATGCTGAAGTGGCTTTAGCTTTTTAGTGCTGTGCTTTAACCCACTATGCCACCAGAGAGGGCCCTTAATGTTATAATTTCTCTCTAAAGTATATGTCTTAAATAATATTGCCCATTAACATCTGATTTGTTTAATTCTAACCAAATGCTTAGATATTGGGGTTATCTCTCACTAAGCACCACAGTGGGCATCCACAGTTAAGACTGTATGTGAATTTCTTAAACAGATGCATAGAGTTTAGTAATTATACCAAAAGTCCGCATTTATAAGCCTCGTGTGCAAGGTCCCATGTCTTCCAGAGGTGACATAACATAGTGACATAACATACTGTGCTGCTTCACACACGTACACATACATTGGTTCTCAGCCATGTGCCCTGAGGCCCACAGAGAGCTTTGGTTCTGGTGGGATTCCTCCCCGGACACCCACCACCCTCTAGGCAATGCCCTGCACCCATTGCCCTTTTCTCTGGAGCAGACAGACGTGCTGATCACAGGTGTGAGGGTGGCAGCAGCCCAAAAACCAGAAGCTGCATTAGGCACAGGGCTGAGGAGAAGCTAGGCAGGTGTGCTGTGTCCACCCAGAGCTGATAAAAATGGAAGTGGGTAAAATCAGACCCTGGCCTAAATCTGCTGACCCTGCCTGACTTGTAGTTGGGCTTTAAAGATCAGGAGACTCACATCAGCATAGAAAGAAATACTGTGAGATAGGCAGAACAGTTGACGATGAGTGGGTTAATGTTGATGACTCTAAGGGAAGAAACCTCAACTCTTAATCATCATAAGTGTTCACATCAATTCTTGAAAGGTCTTGTGCTCATTTTTTTAAAAAATGTATGCATGCAGAACTGGGGTACAGACCAGAGTTGCAGGGGCAGTGAGAGTACTCACCAGAGACAGAGTGGAAAGCAGAACAGCCAGATTGATTAAATACATTGCTGAAGGGAGCAGCAGGTGGATCAGGAGAGGTGTGCCGCACCATGTGGGTCATCTCCCTGGCTGGGATCAAATTTGAACTTAATCATATGACCAAAGAGGAAGTAAGAGTTGACCTTTATTGACCTCTACCTCTTCATAGTAGGTCAGGTACCATGCTTAACCACAACATAAAATTCACCTTAAAGAATCTTCTCACTCACTGTAGGTTAGTGTTGCTGGTGAAGTTATATAAGTGGTCCAGAGAGTGACTTGCCCAAGATCATGGCAGCTAGAAAAACAGCCTTAAACACAAAGCAGTTCCATGTGTACCCAAAGTCAGGCTGCATCTCTGCAGCACCCCCAACTTCCCATGCTACCCTCTGACCTGTGTCAGCCAGTTAGGTTGAGACAGTTCCTGACCTCTGCCTAGCAAACATGGCTCCAGGAAACATGGTTTCACCATTAAGTGAATGCCATCGCACTGACCCTAGATAGGGCAGGGCCCTTAGAAATCACTTAGTCCTACCATCTCCTTGGACAAGGGGGAACCAAAGCTCAAAGGGGTGTGAGGTGTGCCCAAGGTCTCAGCAAGCCAGAGCCAGCCCAGCCTGAAGTCAGCACTCCATTTTCTGGGTTGCCCTGGGGCTCAGGCCATGCTTTAGGGTTTCAGACAGAAGCAGAAGAGACATGGTGTAATGTCTACCTGCACAAAATGGCCAAGCCTGAGCAGCAGGATGTAGGAGACCATGGTGTGGCTCTGTTTTATGTGGCTTTGGAACACACCCTACGTCTAAATAACCATGGACTTGGTTTACTGACTGAAGTTAAGCATCTCTGAAGAGGTTCACATTTCTTGATAAAACCTGCACCTGTAGAGGAAGTAATGGCAATGATTCTAGAATTTGAACTCCTGCTCTGCATCATGCATCCATCCATTGCCTTCCTAATTCTTGCAGCTTCCACAGACAGGGAAACAGCCTCCCTCCAAGTGGTGAGACAACTAGCACCTAGTAAGTCATCTGTGTCTTTGTGACACTGGAGACCTGCTCTTATTCACGTTAACAGTGCTGGGCAGATGAGGGAAGAGGAGATGAACAATCAGTTTGTGTCCATCACTGACTTGCAGAGGCTATTTTTACCCTGGTGCAGAAACTCATTGTTCATGGTGGCAGGATTCCCACTGTGGGTCCCTAATAAACAACAGTGCCAGCTGTGAGTCCCTTGGTCGGGCCCCTTTGGCAGTCAGAAGAGGCCTGGAGATGGCTGGATAAATGAAGGCAGGATTAACCTGACTGAGCCCTTCAAGCAAGAGAGTCTAGAAAGAGTCCAACCTGATATGCATCTGGATTTCTCCCTGAGTCTGGAATTTGAGAAACTGATGCTGAGGCCTCTGGGATTGCCTGTCCAGATTCGGTCCCTCTTGTCACTCCCAAGGACCCACGAGGAAGACTCACATGGATATGGACCACTCCCATGCCAGAATTTCTGATGGGGCAAGATCCTGTGTCTCCCTCTGGCCCCTGGGCGAGCAAGTGACCAGTCCTGGTCATTCAGTATTTCCAAATCACTATAGTGACCAACACAAGGAAGGCCTGAAACCCAAATTAGTCAAGTTGGTTCCTGGAACTTGGAAAATAAGAAACTTGCTGTTGGGAGTACTGGGCCTGGAAGATGGAGGGAGGCCTGGAGTTGGAGACGCAGCCTTCAGAGAGGGCATCTGTGTGATTGCATCTCAGCCTGGCAGAGTCCTGGCTAGTGTGATGAAATAAAGACAGTAGTCACATATATTTAGAACTTACAGTCTGCTAGGCATTGCACATTATTCTGCTATTTCTCCTAATAACCCTTCTGGTAGTCATTGTTATCCCCATTTCAAAGATTGAACACATATACATGCTCAATAAACATTAGCTGCTTAGTGCCAGACACGACAGCAAATGCTGGATATAAATCAACCTAGTGTTTCCCAAATTTCCCTGATAAGAATCCCTAGGGCTTGTCAAGCTGCCAGACCTCACCCCTGGGAATTCAGTTCAGTAGTTTTGCATTGGGGCCCAGAAATTCTGTCTCAACAAGCAACCAGAGGAGTCTCATCATCAGGGACATTTGGGAAATGCTGCAGTAAGCTCAACACCTACAACAGCTGGTGAGGAAGATACAGTCACAGTCACTTAAAGTTGAGGAAAGTGAAGCTCAGAGACGTTACATTATCTGCCCAAGCTAACACAGGCAGCAAGCGACAGAGATTTCAACCTGGGTCTACACAAGCTCTCACCCTTTTGTAGAAAGAGGATAATACCTGTGTCTCATAAGTTGTGAAGTATTGGAAAAGATGGGAAAGATCATTGCAAAATAAAAAGCAAAAACACTAAAAGAACTCCAAATAATCCAGTATTCTCTGTACCAAGAGAAAAAGTCTTTAAAAGCTACTTGACAGCTTTCCCCCTTCCTCTTAACATTTCTATAAAATCCACTCTTTGTATTTTTTTAAAGATTTATTTATTTATACACACAAGAACTAGAGTATAGGTCAGAGGTGTTGGGGGTGAGAGGACTCACCAGAGACAGAGTGGGGAGCAGAAAAGGCAGATATATTGAAATACACTGCTGAGGGGAGCAGTGGGCTGGTCAAGAGAGGTCTGCTGCACCATGTGGGTCAGCTCCCTGACCAAGGATTGAGCTCATGCTGCAGTAGCTGTGGAGAGCTTCATAGTGCTGAGACTTAACCCCTTGAGCCACCAAGGGGGGCGCGGGGGGGGCACTCTTTGTATTAACCACTGTAGTCATGTAAGATTGCAGCTGTAAAAAATGGTTTTACCCCCTCCCCAAAAATAAAAGCCCAGGACCAGATGGATTTACAAATGAATTTTACCAAACGTTCAGAGAAGAACTAGGGCCTATTCTACACAGACTCATCCAAAAAATCAAAAAAGAAGGAAAACTACCACATACTTCCTATGAAGCCAGCATCACACTAATACCAAAACCTAAAAAAGAAAATTTCAGTCCAATCTCCCTAATGAACACCAATGCAAAAATCCTCAACTAAATCTTAGCCAACAGA
>NW_004567124.1:4064719-4066127 GCF_000260355.1 Condylura cristata
ACATCAGAAAATCAATTAATGTAATCCATCACATCAACCGACAGAAGAATAAAAACCACATAATCATATCAATAGATACAGAGAAAGCATTTGACAAAGTTCAACACCCATTTTTGTTTAAGGCCCTCAAAATCCTAGGAATAGAAGGAACATACCTCAACATGGTAAAAGCCATATATGACAAACCCATAGCCAATATTATCCTCAATGGAGAAAAGCTGAAAGCCTTTCCTTTGAGATCAGGAACAAGACAAGGATGTCCACTATCACCACTGCTCTTCAACATAACATTGGAAGTTCTAGCCAGAGCAATAAGACAGGAAAAAGATACAGGAATCCAATAAGGAAAGAAATAAAACTGTCCTTATTTGCAGATAATGTGTTAATTTACCAGGAAAACCCTAAAAACTCCACAGAGAAATTAATCAAAACCATCAACCAGTTTATCAAGATAGCGGATATAAAATCAACACACAAAAGTCAAAGGCCTCTTATACACAAAAAATCAACCAGAAGAAGCAGAAATAAAAACAAAACATCCCCTTTTCAATTAAAACAAAAAGAATCAAATACCTGGGAATCAACCTAATAAAAGAGGTAAAAGACCTATACCAAGAAAATTACAAAACACTGTTAAAAGAAATACAAGAAGACACCATGAAATGGAAAGACATCCCCTACTCATGGATCAGGAGAATTAACATCATCAAAATGGCCACCCTACCAAAGCGATATACAGATTTAATGCCATCCCAATAAAAGTCTCAATGACTTTCTTCAAAGAAATAGAAAAAATATTGATGAGATTCATATGGAACAACAAAAGACCTTGAATAGCCAAACTCTCATGACTAAGAAGAAAAACAATGGAGGCATTACAATCTCAAACTTCAAGCTATACTACAAAGCCATAATAATCAAACCTGCATGGTACTGGAACAAGAACAGACATACAGACCAGTGGATTTGGATGGAAAACCCAAATATAAACCCATGGGTTTATGGGCAGCTACTCTTTGACAAAGGAGCAAAGAAGATACAATGGAACAAAGAATGTTTGTTCAGCAAATGGTGCTGGGAAAACTGGGAAGCTACATGCAAAAAAATGAAACTGGAGCACTACCTCACACCATACACAAAAATCAACTCTAAGTGGATTAAAGACATAGACATAGGAATGGAAACCATAAAATACCTGGAAACAAAGATGGGCAAAACACTACACGACATACACTTCAGCGACATCTTTGAAGATAGAGCATCCAATGCAATGATAGTGAAGTCAAGGATAAATAGATGGGACTACATCAAGTTAAAGAGCTTCTGTACAGCAAAAGAGACATTAAAACAACAAACAGACATCCCACTGATTAGGAAAAATTTTTCTCACACAAAACTAGCGATAAAG
>NW_004567124.1:4066862-4073448 GCF_000260355.1 Condylura cristata
TGCTGTGCTTTAACCCGCTGCGCTACCAGGGAGGGCCAACACATGCCTTTTGCAGCAACATGGATGGAGCTGGAAAAGGTCATGCTTAGTGAAATAAGCCAGAAAGAAAAGGAAAAATACCAGATGGTTTCACTCATAGCAGGAGTATAATGGTGAGAAAATAATAATAATAATGAACAGCTATATATCAGAGACATTTTATGGGGGCAGAGTGGGGAATGGGATCAAAAACAGTGGGCGGAAGGAAATGAATGGGATTGTGGTGATGGCACATGGGTGATTTGGTGACGGGAAGCCCAAGGAATTACAACTGAGATGGAAAAAGGCACAAAATGATGTAAAAATAAACTATTATATTATTTTAAAAATAAATAAAGTAGCTGCTTTAAAGAAAAAAATGGGTTTTCCTTCTGTGTGTATCCTACATCTTGCCAATGGCCTTCTGAAGGTGTGACTGTCTTGGACAGGTTTCAGGAACCAGGAGAGATGAATTCTTCTCCAAACTCTGAAACTAACTGGCTGGGTGAACACAGATAAGTCACATTTGTGTCCTATAAAAGGAGGGATGCAGACTAAATGACATAGTAGACGGTTCCTTGTGAGTTTCTTTCCCTTGCTGTCCTGAGATCTCTAGGTAGGCCTATTTTGAACATGAAGCTTAGTAAAGGGAACCCTGCTAAAACTCCATGATGGCTACCAGAAGGGTCTATGTGGCAGAAAGAAACATGCTGAGGCAGGTAAGAAAATAGCCAAAAGGCTTCCTGAGGTCTTAGTGTGGAGACAAATAGTCCAGTCTGCACACCCATGATTACCTGTGTATCCAGCTGGGCAATGAGGAAGCAGAGAAAGACCACGCCCACCACACCCCCAGGGCTCCACACAAGCCATCTCATTTCATTCTCTCAGAACTCTGAGATAGTTCTTACTCTCCCTACTTTCTGGATGAAGAAACTGAGGTTCAGAGATGTTATGTAAATTGCCCAAGATCACACAGTCAGGAAGCCGAGCAGACATGAGAGTCCTTTCTGGCCTGAAATATTAAAGTATTTACTCAGTTCTCAAGTCCTGTGCAGCCTACACACAACCACTACAACAAGGCTCATCTCATCCACATCGTGGTTTGACTAATTTCACACTTTTTTTCAAGAACCTCGCTCTCAGGCCCAGCACAATGCTCCCACTCATCTCTGCAGATCTCTAGACTTAAAGTCTATGACAAAACCAGTCTCTCCATAGTCCTGGGGAACAGATGTCTGACAACAAAAATGATTTGAACTTCAGGAACAAGGAGAATTGATCTCTACTTCTGGAAGGAGGGACACTGGACATTCTGAAGGATCAGTAGCATCCCTGTGCAATGCTTGCAAATAGGAAGAGAAAGCCAGTTGGTGGCACCAGCCTGGGCTAGAGGCAGGAGGTCTATAAGGCTTAGGACAAGCCACCTCTGGCAGTGTCTACCCCCCAGAAGTGTCAGGAGATCCAGCACGTCTGTGTGCTGGTGGGGATGATCCAGGAGACAGGAACACCTGACGCAGAAGAGCCAGTTTGAAGTCTGGAGGACGTCAGCATCACGGGCTCCTTAGACAAATGCAGGTGCAGCCTTCAATAGAGATAAGGACGCTCATCCTTTATTACAGGCACGCAGGGCGAGAACGGCTGTCAGCACAGGTAAGGGGTGGAAAGGCTTGAGTTCCCATTGGCATTTGAAGGAAATGCGAGCAGGCTTATAGGTGCAGACAGGAAAGATGGGAGAAAGGTGAGGAAACAAGCACCTCTGGGAAGTCAGGGAGAGGAGAACACCCACTTACCTGCAGCTGGTACTGTTACAGGACATCCCAAATCTGTTAGAGGATAGCAAATCTGTTTCAGGACAGAGAGAGAGGTGCACCCCTGAACCCCAAACCTGCCTGCTTTACGTGGGTTCTGCCATCCGCTGCATTAAGACAAAACCTATAAAACTTTAATGAAAAGGGACTTTAATACAGTGAATATACAATATGGAATACAAAGAATATAACTTCTACATCAAACACCTGAAGTTACCCATCCCCTCGTGGGCAAAAGTCAACCCAAAAGGAATTGGCCCAAAGCAAGGCCTGAAAGCCCGCCACAAGACTAAAGCACCTTCTGGCCGGGACCCATGGAAAAAGACCCATTTCTCCATCACATCTCAGGCACCTACCATCATGGTCTTGTGGCCAGACAAATCTAGGAGGAAAAGAGCAAAATCAAAATCAAGATAAACACTGCCACAGTCACCTCCCTACAAGTCTCTCACCCACATCTGCCTTAACCAGTCCAGGACCAGGAAACAAGCACGGTTTCTTCATCACATGCTTGCTGCTCCATGTGTCTTCCTCAGGTCTCCTTCTGGCTCTCTATCCAGCTTCCTTCTCTTACTCTCTCCTCTGATTCCTTCTCTTCTCTCCTTTTTCTCTGCTCAGCTCCACCCTCCTTCTGGGTGGGGCAGGGAACCTGGAACTCCCCCTTTTCCTAGGGACCACCCTGTTACAGTACCAGAACTTTAAAGTGGGACCAGTGAGTGTGACTCAGTTGCTTGAGTGCAGGCATTGAGTGGCAGACAGCGGGTTTAACCAGATAGCCATGAATGAAGTGTAGGGCAAAGAGGGGCAGTTAGAGAATTGGGAGGATCAGCCACGAATTCTCAGTTGGCTAAAGAGGGAGATGAGTCATGGTCGATCATGGGGAAATGGGAAAAGGTAGATAGATGAGAGCTGTTGGAATTGAAGGCTCACTGAGATCAGCGCACTAAGAGCTACAAGGGAAAGGGTTGCAGTAGGGACCCCACTGGGGAGGATTTTGGGGTTTGGCTATCAGTGAGAAGGTCAAGCACAAGACCGTGAGGGTGGGTGCCTGAGATGGGATGGAGAAGCAGGTGAGGAATTTGCAGACCTGATAGCCAAGGTCCTGGATGGCTTGTTGAAATTGCTAAGATTTAATTCGAATCATAATAGGAACAAAGATAATGAGCCAATGTTGGAGTCCTCACTAATGAGGAGGTAGATTACAGCTATAAAGAGGCAGACAGCTCTCTTTAAATGATGAGGGAGGAGAAATAGAAGCAGTGGTGGGAAATATGATATTGTGGTTTATAATAAATATTTATTTGGTCTTTGCCCATTTCTGGCACTGACCTCCAGAAACCCTTGGGATTGCCTAAGTGATGAAAGCAGAAATCTGCCTCTGCCTTTTGTTATGTTAGACCCCCATCTTTGCCGAGGGCTGGCTGGGGGCCTGGAGAACAGGCAATTAGATACTGGTGCAGCCCCGCCTCCCCCTCCAGGGAGAGAAGGCTTGGAGGTTGAACCAAGTGCCAATGGCCAGTGGTTTAATCAACCACGACTATGTAATGGAGCCTCCATAAAAGTAAAGCCCAAACACAGGGTGGGCTTTGCAGGACGCCTGGGTTGGTGAGCACACAAGTAGGGACTAGGGGAGGAGGATTCGCCTGGAAGGGACAGGGCAGCTCCCAGCCCTTTCCCGCATGTCTGCCCAGGGCCTCTCTCTGGTAATTCAGTAAGTGAAATGTTTTTTTTTTTTTTCTGAGCTTTTGTAAACTATTCTGGCAAATGAATTGAAACGAGGAGGGGGCAGTGCTAACCTCTGCTTAACAGCTAGTCATTCAGAAGTAAGGTGACAACGTGCACTGGGTTGGTGTCTGAAGCCCAAAGGAGGGAGGGGGGGGGCTTGTTGCGACCTCCAATGTATTGCTGGAGATCAGAAGCACAGGTAACAACCTAAGCTTTTTTTTTTTTTTTTTTAAAGATTTATTTATTCGTACAGAACTGGGGTACAGGCCATAGATGCGGAGGGTGAGAGGATTCACCAGAGACAGAGCGGGAAGCAGAACAGGCAGATGGACGAAGTACAACGCTGAGGGGAGCAGCGGGCGGGTCAGGAGAGGTCTGCCACGCCATGTGGTCACCTCCAGGGCAGGCGGGGATTGAACTCATGTTGAAGTGGCTGTAGCTTCTTAGTGCTGTGCTTTACCCCGCTGCGCCACCAGGGAGGGCCCACCTAAGCTTTTTTTTTTTAAGATTTTTATTTATTTATGCATACAGAACTGGGGTACAGGCCCAAAGGTGCAGGGGCAGTGAGAGAATTCACCAGAGACAGAGTGGGGAGCAGAACAGGCAGATTGATGAGTTACACTGCTGAGGGGAGCAGCAGGCAGGTCAGGAGAGGTCTGCTGTGTCATGTGGGTCATCTCCAGGGCAGGGATCTAATTCACACTCAAGTGGCTGTGGCCAGCTTGCAGTGCTGTGCTTTAACCTGCTGTGCCACCACAGAGGGCCTCCAATCTAAGCTTTTAACTGGCACCTAAAACGGGGTATTAAGGAGTTCGGCAGGCTGGGAGGACAGAGCCCTTAACCTGTGTACCTGACACTCTCTCCAGGTCGATGGTGTCAGAATTATCTTGAATTGTGGGACACCCAGCTGGTTGTTCTGGGACTCGGGAAGGGTGGAGACCACCTCCTTGTGGTCTCCTCAAAGAAGGCTGCACAGGAGGTGGGATCATCAGGTTAAGCTCCTTTTGTGAAGAGAGTATGCTTGTGATGGACCAGATGGTTTGAGGTCAAAAGGGTGGAAAATAGACTGTTCTTCCTAATACAACTTACAACTTTCATATATTTTCAAGTTGCTTTTGGGGGGTGGGAAGAATTGGAGCAGATGAAGGGCCATCCTGGCATGACTACCCACAGGGAAGCTGGTTGTTTTGTGTTCTGTTTATCATCTGATGCTTTGGAGCTGACTGGCTTCTTTTCTTAGGGGATGCTGACTCGCTGCCAACCCTCCCCCCCACTCCCCCCCACCTCCCCGCTCTTCCTCCCCAACTCCTCTGTTCTAGCTAGGAGCAGGCTCAGGTCCCTGCCTATTGGGTCAGGCCGACCCACCCTGAAAACAGTTCTTACACATCTGCTTCTGCACCCACTGCTCAAATATCTAAACTAGGTGTTTTATTCGCACACTTTTAACAGGTTCCAAACCTCACTGCTGGCAGGAAAGAAGTTGGGACACACCACCACAGCCCAGTCCCTATGGGTTGTAGCCTCTCCCGGATAAAGTAGCAGGCATCGTGCAGAGTTGCAGCAAAGGCACTGTTGCAGCACTGTGGGAGGACTCAGTGGACTCTGCTGCTTTCAGCTAAAAAGGACTTGCCTGTACCAGAAGGTAGTACCTCCTCCAGTACCTCCCCTCCCCCACCTACCCCCACCCCCTTTTTTGTTCCACCCTGGTTTGCAACCCCTGCTGCAATCATCAGACCAGAATTGGCAATATTAATTTATAGGCCTTTACACCTATAATTTAACAGATTAAATTACACCCGTGTGGAAAGAGCTGCCAGACACACTTTCCAGGAAGAAGATGGGGCAGGGTCAGCACCTGCAGTTTGTGGACTGTCTGAGCACCAGCTGGCTATCTGTTGCCCGCACTTCATGCACTTTAGCTCTCTACATCACAGTGCTTGTCTCTGCCCATTTCCTTGAACCCTAATCATACTCTTATGTGTTCTTGACCAGACTCTAGAAGTCTCTTGGAACTCCATAATTTAGATCCTTCTGCTCCTGGCCAGTTCCAAGCTGTTGCCACTCAATTCCTCAGAAGGCAAAGAGAGCTGAAATATGGAGGGGTCTTAAGTAAGAGGTTAGGCTGAAAATTCTCTTATATTATGAAGTCAGAATCTCCCCAACAGAGCAATCTTTACCAAAATGGACCCCCGCCCCCAAATATGTTACAAACTGTTGCATGCCTACCTCAGTAGTAGGTATTGGGTGGGACTATAATATCCAGGGAGGCTGACCTTGTTTCCAGATGGCAGAATGAGACACAACTTGGACTTGAGGTATGCCTTGAGAGTCCATGGTAACATATTAAATTTCACCAGTCATCATCACAACTGATAATTCTTAAAACTATCAGAATGGAAAGGAAATTTTCACACTTTAAGATGAATGAAATTTCCACTTCTGTAGGATGAAGAAAGCAGAAAACATTATGATATATTTATTTAAAAAAAAAGAACACAAATTAGTATACACATAAATAAAAACAGTATGCAAAATTTATTGTCACATGACAAAATATTAAGAAGAGCGAAAAACCAGTGGAAAACTGAGGACAATTTTTGAATAAACCACAAAGGAATATTCAGATAACCAATAAGCTTGTAAAAAAGCATACAACACCATTAGCCATTTTGGAAATGAAAATTAAACTCACAATGAACTAGCAGAAGCATCAGCTTGGTTAAAATTAATAAATAAAATTAATACTAAGAATTGGTGAGGACTGAAGCAACCAGACTCTCATATATGGTGAACAAATGGTCAGTGTAGAAACACGTGGTAAGGCCCTCCCTGGTGGCATAACGGGTTAGGACGCAGCACTGCAACCACTTCAGTGTGAGTTGGATCCCCGCATCCCCGGCCACGGAGGTGACCACGTGGCATGTCAGACCTCTCCTGACCCACCTGCTGCTCCCCTCAGCAGTGTACTTCGTCGATCTGTTTGTTCGGCTCCCCACTCTGTCTATGGTGAATCCTCTCACTGCCCCTGCACCTCT
>NW_004567124.1:4073688-4074807 GCF_000260355.1 Condylura cristata
AGACCTCTCCTGACCCGCCCGCTGCTCCCCTCAGCAGTGTACTTCGTCCATCTGCCTGTTCTGCTCCCCGCTCTGTCTCTGGTGAAGCCTCTCGCGGCCCCTGAGCCTCTGGCCTGTACCCCAGTTCTGTATGCACAAATAAATCTTTAAAAAAATAAATAAAAAACCAAATCAGATACAGAGTGCATGCTGTTTGATTACACAATATACAATGTAATAACAAGTAAACTTAGCTGGTTTCCTCTGGGACATAGGACTGGGGTTGATTTGAAAGGACAGGAGGAAGCTATTTGGGGGTGATGGGGTTATTCTATATCTTTTTAAAATTATTTTTGCATAGAAGAACTGGGTTGTAGGCCAGAGGTATGGGGGGTGGGGAGAGTGGTGGTGAGAGGATTCACTAGAGACAAAGTGGGGAGCAGAACAGTCAGACTGACTGAAATACACTGCTGAGGGGAGCAGCGGGCAAGACAGGAGAGGTCTGATGCGCCATGTGGGTCAGCTCCATGGCTGGAGATTGAACTCATCATGTTGTTGTGGTAATAGCACTGAGACTTCACCCCTAGGCCACCAGGGAAGTCCTATTCTATATCTTGATTAGGGTAACACATCTATGTACATTTTTCAAAGTTCATCAAGTAAGATTTGTTCATTTCACTGTATATAAATTCAGCTAAAAAATTTACAACCATAAATAAACATTGAACTTTAGCTAATGATGGTGAAATATTTAGAGGCTGAAGGACACTCATTACTGGAACTCATTTTAAACTACATGTAAAATTGATTGATACATATATGATAACATAAATATATCAAAATGTCAATTACAGAAAATAGGTGGTAAGTATAAGAGCATTTAATGTTTAATTTTCCCAGGTTTTCTGTATATATGAAATATTTCAGGATTAAGTCATGATGTGAAAGCAACATGCAAAACATAGATATAATATAAAATAAAGATTATGCCTTTTTTTTTAAGATTTATTTATTTATTCATACAGAACTGGGGTACAGGCCAGAGGCTCAGGCATGGTGAGAGGCTTCACCAGAGACAGAGTGGGGAACAGAACAGGCAGATCAACGAAGTACACTGCTGAGGGGAGCAGCGGGCGGGTC
>NW_004567124.1:4075147-4120410 GCF_000260355.1 Condylura cristata
ATATAATATATATTTATATATATTAGTAAATATGTTAGTATATATTTTTACTTAACATACCTTAAATGTTGCCCCTCTTGTTAAATATTCTTTAAAACATGATTTTTAGATAGTAGTATATCCCTTTGTGTGTATGTGCTATATATAAATTGTAATCACTCCCTATTGTTAAATGTTGGTCAGTGCCCAAGTTTCCCTGCTGCGAACAAGGCATTGTAAACATTACTGTGTCTGCAACTCTTATCACATGTTTCCTTCGGATGGATTCCTGGAAGTTGTGTTACTAGGTCGAAAGTTAGGAACATTTTCTACATTTAGTAGTACTAGCACATTGCTTTCCAGAAAGGTTATACCAATCTACATATCCTAAGCAGGATCTGAGGGTTTGTTTCTCTAGCAATCTACTCATTTTGGAAACTTTTTAATTTAATTTTTGTCATTTGTCAAGTTAGGAAAATTGTGTCTTATGATATGATGTATATGTATATTCTATAGTATATTATTATACTATATAATATACATATAGTATATGTATATTCTAAGAATATTATTAAAGCTAAACATTTATTTTCCTAAGTCCTATAAGTAACATGTTTCTTCTTTGGATTATCTGTCCACATCCTGTTTCCTATTATTCAGAAGGCATTTTTACTATTTTCCATAGATTTGTGAAAGTTTTCTAAAAAAGACTGATATTAAAGTTTTTTTGTTGTTGTTGAATAAACATGCTACAGTTATTTTCCCTCAGTTTATTGCATATTTTTATTGTCATTTTTATTTTGAAATAATTGTAGAATCACATGTCATTGTATGAAATAATGGAGATTCTGCACTATCTTTAACCCAATTTCCTGATGATGCAATTTAACAAACCATAGTATAACATCATGACCAAGATTATTAGTATTGACACAATCAATGCACAGAACATTTCTATCACCACAAAGATTCCTCACCTTGCCTTTTTTATAGTCATACTTAATCTTTGGCAACCACAATTTTGTTCTCCATTTCAATAATTTTGTCATTTTGGAAATGTTATATAAATGGAATCATGCATTATGTAACCTTTTAGGTTTGTCTGTTTTCACTCAGTATAATTCTCTGGAGATTCACTCAGATAGAGGCATACATAAATAACTTGCTCCTTTTTATTGCTGAGTAGTATTCCGTGACATGGATGTACCATAGTCTAACCAGGCCACTATTCTAGGATATGTAGGTAGTTTCCAGTTTGAGTCTATTATGAATACATCTGCTATAAACATTCATACATGGGTTTCTATGTGAACTTAAGTCTTCATTTCTCTGGGATAAGTGCCTATGTATACAATTGCTGGATTGTATGGTAGTTGTGTTTATTTCTGAGTTCTCTGTCTTGATCTCTCAATCTATGTGCCTATCTCTACCAACAGCATACAGTCCTGTATGTAGCTATTTAATGTCTTACAGCTAGGTACACTAATTCCTCCTAATTTATTCTTCTTACCCTAAGTTTAATTTCATATAAACTTCAGTAAAACCTTGTGTATGCATACAAGAGAATAGTTATGGGGTTTTGATAGAAATCGCACTAACCATATATATCAGTTTAGAGATGAGTGCCATCCTTACTATGTTGGGTGTCCCAATTCATTAATTAATACAAATGTCTCTCCATTTATTTAGCTCTTTGATTTCTTTCATTAGCATTTTGTAGTGTTTGGCACACAGGATCTTTACCTGTTTTGTTAGAGTTATACTTAAGTATTGTTAATTTCAGTACTTTTGTGTTCGTTACCAGTGCATAGAAATAGAATATATGTGATCAGGATTAATGGACACTTTCATGTGTTATCCATTGCTACTTTAAAAACGATCAAACAAAATCCACCTGAGGCTTAAAAGATAAATATTAAAGCAGCAAATGGGTATAGAAATCCTACTAACCAAATGCTTAAGGCCCTTTTTCTAATACCACTGGTATAGTCATTGGAAGTAAAGTGAAACTTATTTTGATTTGTTTAAGTAGGTAATAATACACTTTCATGGGTCAAAAATCAAAGGACATACAAAGTACATGATTAAAAAGATTATTTTCCACTCCCACATACCTACTTGTAAATTAGTAGCAAATTACAACTAAATTATAAGTCTTACCTACTATCCTTGCATTGATGTGTTTTGTGGGTTTTTTTTTTTTTTGCGTTGCTTTAAAAAGTACCTCTACAATTCCATTTTGCAGCAATGAACATCTCATTACCTTCCCCACTTTTTTAATACAAAAGTTAGCATGATGAATACTAAGACCCTGACTGCTAGTAGCTAAGCCAGTTCTTCCATTAATTAGTTGTGTGTCTCTATACAGATGTCATGTCTCCTCGTGCCTCGGCATCCTCATCTGAACAACGAGCTATACTAGCATCATTGCATATGGTAACTTCAGGATTCAATGAGTTGATACGTGAATAGGCCCTAAGCACAGGGCCTGCCAGCCAGAGTCCTCAATGTGGTGTGATGTGTGGTGCTGTCATAGAAGAAGGCGTGATGTTGTAAGTCTGAGGGCTTTGAGGGAGGTTGCTCAAGGCCAAACCTCATTTCCTTTATCTGTAATGTGTAGAAATGCCACCTACCCTCATCAGGTTCTTGTGAGATGGGAGAGATGGTGCCTCATGCTTGGTAAGCACCATTGGATCCCATCAAACCCAAAGAGGATAAAAATAGTAAGTTCCGGGCCCTCCCTGGTGGCACAGTGGGATAAAGCGCAGCACTAAGAAGCTTAAGCTACTTCTGCATGAGTTCGATCTCTGCCTGCCCCGGAGGTGACCACATGGCGCCGCAGACCTCTCCTGACCCGCCTTGCTCCCCTCAGCAGTGTACTTCCTCGATCTGCCTGTTCTGCTCTCACTCTGTCTCTGGTGAATCCTGTCATCTTCCGCATCTCTGGCCTGTACCCCAGTTTTGTATGACTAAATAAATAAATCTTAAAAAAAAAAAAGTAAGTTCCATCATTGTGTACTAAGAAAAAAACTGTTCCGAGTAAATTATATCTGCCTTTGACTAAAACACAACCTCATCTAAAACTTACAGTGTAAATACTAGAAATACTGAAAGATGGGATACAAGTGTTAGCTATTTCACTCCTAGTTTTGCTGAAAAATCCACATCTTAGGTGGTACAAAGTAAGCTCCTACATTGGTACAAAGTAAGCTCCATTAAAAAAAATGACTATGTAATAATTCATTGGAGGCTGAGACATAAATTATTTAACCAGCCCTCTCTTAGTTTCCAGTCACCTGATGTTTCAAGTAATGCTGCAACGAATGACCTTGTCATTTTGCAGTTCTGCTACTATATCTGTAGGACAAATTCCCAGAACTGGCATTGGTGGGTCAAAGAGAACATGTATTTAAAATTTTGGTAGTATTCTACACTCACATGGAAGTTGCCAGGCTTCTTCAAAATAAGGAAATCATGGGTCAAGAGTGTTTGAAAAGGACCCACCTAATGAAAGAGATGAAATGAAGTAGAAGGGTCCTATCACAAAGACCACGGGAGAAAAAGCATGCCACACCCTGCTAGTGGTCATGGAAATTAGAGGTTTTGAAAGGTATTTTGGCTTATTGCTCAAATTCTTGACAGCTATCTTACAGAAAGATGAGCACAAGTTGCAAAGGCATATGTAATAATAAATAAATATGTAATAATCATCATAGCCAGTATTAGCTCTGTAGCAACCATAGTGGCACTTGCTTTACGGTTATTCTCACACCTGCTGCTCACAGCCCTACAAAGTCCAGGCCATGACCCCAGTTTTACGGACATGCAAACTGGAGACACAGAGTAGAGCTAATGTGCTACAAGAGCTAATGTGTGTCCAGAGCCTGACATAAGTCTGTGCTCCTAAGCATTATCCAAGACTACTATTTTGAAATAGTAAAGGCTATCCGAGAAGGCTAAATGTCCCAAAGTGAGTTCACATTGTTATAAACCTGCACTGTGCAGAATAATTCAGGCATGATAAAGAATAAAGTAAATCATTATATACTAAATCCAATGTTTGTCCATAAGGTATTTATTGTCTTTTTAAAAACCTAAAAAGGATAGTCATGTGATTTATCAACCAGATGGCTGGCTGGCTGGCTGGATGGGTGGAAAGAGACAGACATCGAGAGGCCTGAAAAGGTAAACAAACAATAAGGATATGGATATTCACTCCAAATATCCCTGGATATGAAAGAGGGATAGGGAAGTAAGTCTTGACACTGTACTTCTGAAAGATTCTTTAATGAGCTTGTTGATGCAAAGAGGACATCTAATTCCACACTCCTAAAATTTTCCTTCATCCCTGCACCAACATCACCACAAGCTCATAGAAGTGACTGAGCATCAAAGAGCACTATGGAACCTGTGAGTTTATAAAGCAAAGACCAACCAGATGCAGAGATAAATAGAACTGATCGGTACAACTGAACTACTCAGAAAATGATTCGACCTCATCACCTACTAAGGGCACTAAATAACAGTGATCACTAAATGAAGAAAAAGTAGCCCTGTTTCCTTCAGAATTGTCCCTCCATTTCTAAGCTGTTTTTGCTCCCTAGAATCTTCCCAAGCTGACTTCAATCTCTCTCTAATCACCTAGCAGTGGAAGCAGGATTTAAGGCGTTTGACCTCAGGGTGTGTAAGGTATCTCTGACCCTAAGGGGAATCCTTCCTGAAAGGTCCTGCATAGGCGGAGGTGGTGCAGAAGGCCTGGGTGCTCTATTGAGGTGAGTCACAGAACCAAGGCACAGCTCTGCCCAGAGGCAGCTGACATCCAAGGCTAGGCTTCCACCTCATGCCTCCCTGACTCTGCTGCGGGAGAAACTTGCTCTCAGGGAAGGGGGGCGGGGGGGGCGTTGCTGAGCAATGGCGGTTGGATTTTTGGAGAAAGTCATTTGAAATTGTGTGAAGGGCATTTTTGAGGGACCCATCCACTCTCTTCAGGAAAGCTGAGGAGGGGACTGAAGTGTCATCTCCTAAAAGGCACCCAGGGTTTTCTGCCAGCAGCTTCAGTGGCCCAACCCTCTGAGGGTGAAGTTACACTCTGAAGCTTCAGGGTGGATGAAGTTCCCATCTGAGGACCCTAACTTTTTAAGCCTCTTCCCCACTCCTTGAGGTAGTCAGTCTACCCTCCTCCTCCTCGGCATCTTTTTTTGCAGCCACTCCTCTGTAGAGAATTTTCTAGAGTAGGGGAACTTTTTTATTAGGAGAAAAAGTTTCTCTTGCCTGTTATCTTAAAATGTTCTCTTCGCTGTGCTTTGAAGATCCTGGTTACTGTCCTGTACCTTACCTTACTATTCATTATCCCTCCTGGAGGGCTTTCAGGTGTCTGGAAGGGGTCTCTTGAGCTTGCAAGGTTCCTGAATTTGTAAATTTCCTGGTCACTGTCAGATCCCTTGACTGGATATCAAATCAAGGGCCTTATAGCAGAAAGGCACACGCTATTTCCTATCACACATGGTCCCTGGGGGACATTTGCTATTGGCACTTCAGTGTTTGTGCTTTTCCTGGGCCCTTTCCTTTATTTTCCTTACTGAGATAAATGCCATGATGGCTTCACAGAAGTATTCAAATATCTATCCCTTGTCCTTTCCTCCTGATGAAAGGGGGCAAACATGAGGCCTGGCAGAAGCCTCCTTCCTGGTCCGCTGTCATCTCAAGAGCTCACTTGTTGATGGAACACCTTTTCTGGGTGCTCGCCACCTTCCCAAGAGGAGGTACTTCCAGCTTTCTTTCACCTTCTTTGTCCATGGTGCTTGATGCTCCTGAAAGACTCTATGCTTTCCTAGAGCCCTTTGCTCAGTAAGTTCCCGCTGCAGAGATGGCAACGATAGCTGCCTTCTGAGCTGTCTACCTGTAACTAAGCTGGTCACATCTTTACATGAAATGTCACTTCCTGTGTCAGGTCACTCCTAAGAGTCTAGCATCTCACTAGACCCAAGAACCAACACGTTCCCTAGTCGATTCTGTGATTGTCATTTACAGGCTTTCCTGCTTCTAGTAGCCTCTTGTTTTATTTGTTCTTAATTCTGGCATATGAAATCTTATCACCACTGTGTTTTCCCCATTAAAACTTATAATTTTGCTCTTTCCACCTTATCTTTGTATAAGGCCAACAGAGAGACCCTGGCTACTTTGATGACCTCTCACTAGGAATGTCACTGATAGTGTGACCTTTGCAGCCAAGTTCAGCAGCTAGAATGCTAACATTTTCTTCAATAAAATCAAAGCAACTGTCACTGGGTACAGAGATGATTCCAGACTGGCTGGATTCTGACACACTTTCTACTGGCAGAATTTGACTATTTGGCTTCAACCCTATTCTTCCCAGCACAACTCTCCATGTATGAGTGTACCCTCCAAAAGGGCTAACCTACAGGAATGTGCCGCTTGTCATGCCACTCCTGATTTCATTTGTGTCTTCCTGGCAGCATAAAGACTGTGACACTTGGGTTTCCCTGGTGGCCTAGGTGTTAAGCCTCAGTACTATCAGCTCAAGGGCCCAAGTTTAGTCCCTGGCCAGGGAGGAAACCCACATATGGCTCAGCAGACCTCTCCTGTCTCGCTCACTGCTCCCCTCAGCACTGTATTCAGTAGATCTACTTGTTCTGCTCCCTACTCTGTCTCTGGTGAATCCCCTCACTGCCACCCTCTGGGCTACAGCCCAGTTCTTCTATAAACAACTAAATAAATAAATTAAAAAAAAAAAAAAAAAGATGGTGACATTTGCCCATCCTCTCAGTGCCTGGCAAAAAGAGGGTCTCTTGATGAGGCCATGAGAAGTTATCATTAAGGCCACTGCTCTCACATATCAGTGAATTGTGCATTATTTATATTGTAACTGGCCAGTCGATATATTGTCTTCTAGGTTTCATTCAGGTTGTCACAAATGGGGGATTTCCTTCTTTGTTAAGGTTGAATAATATTCCTTCATGTATATAAATGACATTTCCTTTATCTATTCATCTGTTCACAGACACTTGGGTTGTTTCCATAGCTTGGCTACCGTGAGTAAGCCTGCAGTGAACCTTGGAATGCAGATATCACTTCAAGAGCCTGTTTTCAATTATCTTTTTGGTTATATACCCAAAAGTACAATTATTAGGTCATATGTTAGTTCTATTTTTAATTTTTTGAGGAACATCCACATGTTTTCAATAGTGACTGCAGCAATTTACATTCCCACCAACAGTGCACAGCAGCACCGACATCGCCTGTCTTTTTGACAATAGCACCCTAACATGCACGAGGTGTGGTTTTGACTTGCCTTTCCCTAATAATTAACTGTGCTGAGCCTCCTTCCATAGTCCTGCTGTCCATTTGTGGATCTTTTTTTTTTTTTTTTTTTTTTAAAGATTTATTTATTTGTGCATACAGAACTGGGGTACAGGCCAGAGGCTCAGGGGTGGTGAGAGGCTTCACCAGAGACAGAGTGGGGAGCAGAACAGGCAGATCGACAAAGTACACTGCTGAGGGGAGCAGCGGGCGGGTCAGGAGAGGTCTGGCTCGCCATGTGGTCTCCTCCGGGGCAGGCGGCAGGCGGGAATCGAACTCATGCGGAAGTGGCCTCAGACTCTCAGTGCTGTGCTCTAACCCGCTGCGCCACCAGGGAGGGCCCATTTGTGGATCTTTTATTGAAAAAAAAAAAAAAAGGTCTGTTCAAATCTTTTGCTTAATTTTAAGTCAGATTTTTCTTTCTGTGTTTGTTGTTTTGCTATATAGTTCTAGAAATTTCTATGTATCTCAGAAATTAATAAGTTATCAGATAGAAGATTTGAAAATATTCTATAGGTTGCCTTTTGACTCTGTTGTTTCATTTATTTTGCAGAAGCATCATTTTAATTAGAAATAGTCTCATTTGTTTAAATTTGCTCTTATTGCCTTTTGGTATCCAAATAATCATCATCAAGACCAAAATCAAGAAGCTGCCCCCCCCATGCTTTCTTTTTGGAGTTTTTGTACTTTCAGGTCTTAAATCATTTGGAGTTGATTATTGTGTATGGTATAAGGGCCCATGTCATGCTTTTGCACGTGGAGATCCAGGTTGACCAACACATGTGTTAAAGAGACTGTCTTTTCCCCCATTGTGTATCTTGTCAAAGATCAGTTGACCAGACCTGGATGGATCTACTTCTGGGTCCTTCATTCACTTCCATTCATCTATATGCCCATCCTGTATGCTAGCACCATGTTATATGAATCACTGTGGCTTTGTATTTTGAGTCAGAACATGCAATGCTTTTAGTTTTGTTCTTTCTCAAGGTTGCATTGACTATTCTAGGTCTCTTTTGGTCCACTATGAATTTTAAGATTGTTTTTCTATTTCTGTAAAAAAAAAAATGTCATTGGGATTTTGATGGGCATAGCAGGACAAATATTTCCTAGTTCCTCTGACACTAGGTGTCTAAAATAGACTTGTAGAAGCAAAGGATGCAACAATGGTTGCCAGAGGGTGGGGGTGGGGGAAATAAGGATTTATTCAATGGGAATAAAGGTTCAGTTATGCTAGATGAATATGTTCTGGAGTCTGCTGTACCACATGGCATCTATAGTCAACAATATGGTATTGTGCCACTTCAAAATTTGTTAAGAGAACAGATGGCATGTTAAATGCTCTTATCCCCTAAACAAAGCATTGGGACACAAGGAAAATTAGGGAGGTGGTGGATATGCATGTTACAGTATTCTCCCTTACCTGCAGTTCCACTTGCCATGGTTTCAGTAATACATGGTCAACTGAACTCTGAAAATATTGCAGTTCATTACAGTACAATAAGATATCTTGAGAAAACACACCTACATAAACTTTTTTACAGTATGTTGTTAAAATTGCTTTATTTTGTCATTGATTGTTATTGCTTATTTCTTTCTATGTCTAATTGATAAATTAAATTTTATAATAGATATACACACACACACACTTGAAAAACTACCTCACAGATACAACTCATTACCATGTGCAGTTTGGGGCACCCACTGTGGGGTCCTGAGCCATGTCTCCCATGGATGAGGACTCTGACTCTTGTTCTAGTTTTCTAGAATGAAAATTTGTAAAATTCTCATTAAACGTGTAATCTTTTTTTTTTTTAAAGATTTATTTATTCATACAGAATTGGGATACAGGCCAGAGATGCAGAGGATGAGAGGATTCACCAGAGACAGAGCGGGGAACAGAACAGGCAGATCGACGAAGTACACTGCTGAGGGGAGCAGCGGGCGGGTCAGGAGAGGTCTGCTGCGCCATGTGGATCTCCTCGCAGGCGGGCATGGATAGAACTCATGCAGAAGTGACTTTAGCTTCTTAGTGCTGTGCTTTAACCCTCTGCGCCACCAGGGAGGGCCAAACGTGTAATCTTTTTAATAAAATCATGCCTAAATAGAACTTTTAAAAACATAAATAGAATGTTTTATGTAAAAACATGACATGCGTATATATGTACATTTATATATGTATATTATATATTATACACAAGTTCTATTATACTTGCTACATATGATAGATATTATAAATGTATGTATGTATGTATAAACCACTACAAGTAGCTTTTTATCCCAATGCAGTATTGTTTTCAGTTGGTCCTGGTGCAGAACCAACAGCCTATGTTCTGGTCTCCAGTCTCTCCCCACCATCACTCCCCTGGTTTTAAGAAACTTAAAAACCAGAGAATCCACCTCTTAAAAATCTGTGTGAATCCACCCCTTAGCTTAAGAAATAAAGCCAGATTAATACAACTGAAGGCACTTTGTAATTCTCAAACCACAATCATCCCTTCACTGTCTCCCAAGTCACCTTTTTCTTCTGAATTGTCTGTGTTACACGTATCTCATCTGTTATTTATAAAGAATAAATATGTATGATAATCCAGGCCAAGATTTAGAACATCAGCAATAACTGACCTCTCCTTGAGATCCTCTCCTATCCCTTCCCCTACTTCCCTGTCACTATCTTAAGTTTTGGGCTTTCCTTCTTTGCTTTTTAAATAGATAGTTCTTACCACATCTGTATATATGTTAAATAATAGGCAGCATTCCACTATTGGGATCAGATTGAACTGCTAGTCTCCATGAATTGCTCTGTTGTTTTCAATAATGCCCCAGTGCAAAAATTGCTCTACAATCTGACCCAACGAAAACTGAACCTTTTGTGCTGTCAGGGTATTGCCAGGCTTTGAGGCTTGCTCCTATCCTAAAAAGGTTCTTCTTAATTCTCTCTTGCCTTGATTTGCTCTGTTATGCATTTAACTGGTCTACAGTTTAGCTCACTAATTTTTCCACAATGGCCACAGGTAGGCATGTATGTCCCCAAACTCCATTCCAAATTAAGCCAATCTTCAAGGGTGTGGGGGCATAGCACCCTCTGTTCCTCTGGCTTGTCTTTTGCTGGAAAATTCATTGTATCTCTGAATCAGAGGTAGGGGCAGGCACAGCAGCCCACTCTCACTTATAGATGCCAACTGTTTCAGCATCATTTATTGAAAAGTCTAAATTCACTCTCTTGACCCCCTTGTTGAAAATCTATAGACTAAAGATGTGTTGTACTGAATTCTTCAAATTCCATTGATTTAAATATCGTTATGTCAATACCACTGAGGTTTAGTGTATACTTAGAGTAAGTCTTGAAATCGGATAATGTAACTCCTTTCACTTTCTTTTTCAAAATTGTTTCTGTGATTCTGAGTCCTGTCTGTACATGCATGTAGCAGTCAGCATGAATGTCACATTCAAACTGGTTCCTTAGGCCCTTAAGTCCTACAGGGGTGATGCAGAGGGGGTTCAGGTGAATGCTATACACACAGTAGGTTTGCATCATAGCCAGTGAAGCATGAACTTAGGAAACCCCAATCTTTAATAATGTTCTGCAAGCAAGCCTGGCCAACTCTTGCTTAGCATGGATAACTGAAAGTCCCTTTTTCTCTGGCACATTATTCTCTCTAGAGTTTTTACTGACTTCTCTTTTTTTTAACTATTACACATGTGCACATCATTTAGTGGGCAAGGCTGGAAAGTAATATCTCTGATAGGTGAATGAACACATTTCTGGAGCCCCCTGTGAAGGATTTGGGGTATGGCTAATAGAAGGCAGGCCTCTGTGGTAGGCTTGAAACTATCTCCTTCACTTCTCAATGTCACTATTTGCTATAAAAATTCTCTAAAGCTTGATTTCCTTAGAAGTCAGTTGTGAGCCCCCATTGAGATGTCACAAGTTAAAGCACAGCACTCTGCCGCCTCAGCCACCTCAGCCACTTCAGCACGAGTTTGATGCCTGGCCAGGGAGGTGACCACATGGCCCAGCAGACCTTTCGGGACCCCTTGCTGCTCCCCTCAGCAGTGTACTTCACTGATTTGCCTGTTCTGTTCCCCACTTTGCCTCTGGTGAATCCTCTCACCCTTCCATCCTGCACCTCTGGCGTGTACCTCAGTTCTGTATACATAAATAGCAATTAAAAAAAAAAAAAGAAGTCAGTTGCACATGATAAATAATTCCCATATTTTATCAGTGCTTTTTTTAATTTTTAGAAGTGTTCTTATTTTGTACCTATTGAAAGTACTTTTTTAGACATAGATTTATTTCACCAGACATCTTTCTTGTATATACAAAAAAATACAGAACAAGCAAAGGAAATTAATTATGGCATCCTGAAAACTTATTCCCATTTAGAGTCCAGCTCTCCTGAATTCCTGTGTCTCAGCACCGACAGTTTTTCTACTCAAGATTGTCCTTTGTGACATGAAGAGGCTGAAGAGGCAGTGTTTCTCAAAAGGACACTTCACTACCACCTCTGGAATTTTCTTCCTAACCACTGGCAATGATTTTACAAGTACAGGCAATAAAAGGACCGTAGGACTACTGCCTGGTCGGTAACAATTATGAGACGCAGTCCAACATCTAAGGTGTTAAAATGGGAAGGAGGGGCATTTGAAGTGAGGGGCCGTGTGGAATGTTTTTCCTCAGTGGTGTGAATATCAGTGACCTGCCTATTGTTTCTTCATGACTCTTTATGATGTAGGTCACAGCATCGTTTCTATCATTTAGGTTTGGAAACAGAAGCTCAGAAAGACAAAGTAACATGTGTGAGCCCTCTGGCAGGCTCGTGCCCGTCAGTAAGACCGGACACCATCCTTTCTACTCCACCCTATTTAATCTGTCTGACTCTTTAAAGTCTTTTATTTTGACCTTGGAAGTATTACATTGAGAAAAAGTCTCCATGATAATTAGACAGACTTCATTAGATAATCAATTTGAGGATTTGAACGGGGAACAATCTCACAGACTTTATGCAGTTCCAACAACCACCAGTTTGAATTTAGTTTATAAAGCTAGGAACATTGAGTGTGATTATTCTTGACAGGGGGCTTCAGGTTTTGAGTGTTTGGATTTCAAGATTTGTTGATGCTATCTATCCACAAGGCAAGGCGATATGAGGGTTAAATTCTTCCTGAAGGATGCACTGTGGAGAAGCAAAGCCAGGGTCTTTATCTGTTCTTTGGTTATTAGTGGGGATTGGAAAGCCAGGTTTTACCCTCAGGCAGCAGATTTGGCATAGCTGTTGCACAGACTTGAATCTTTGCAGACGGCTTTGCTCTCTTGTCTGCTGGAAAAAGGAGGGGTGTTCCTAGAACATTTTACAATATATTCACCAAGGTTAATAGGTCTCTGGGCACTCTGTTCCCCCAGGCCACACCGCTTGGGGTATAGGGAGTGTTATTACACCACGAATGACAAGAATAAAACAATGTGCCTATTAATCAGAACATATAAAGGTTTTAGGAGCTCTGTGCCAGGAAAAAGCATTAACACTAAATATTAACTGTATTACATAGCAACCTATAGGGGACAGAGTGTTTATGCAGCCAATGGCAGCAGATGGGGCCTGAGAAGTCCAGACTAAGAAAGGTGTGAGGGTGAGATTAAAGAATTTCTTCTTTAGGACAGTGGGAGTTCTTAGGGTTTAAGTAGGAGAGTGCTAGGAGTGCTAATTAGGAGTGCTAATGAGGTTCAATAGTTGGATAGGTGCTCTGTTTAGAAAACCAAATAGTGGGATGAGCAGTGGAGTCAGAGTAGTAAGTAAGCTGTTATGTTAATTCTGGTGGAGATAATGATGACCTTGGGAGGTCATGAAGATGGAGAGCAGGAAGTCAGGTCCTGAGAAGGTTGAGCTGGTCCGGCTTTGACACTGGGTGCATTGTGATTCTATAATTCTTCCAGCAGTTCTGTCTTAAAACATTAATTTTATATGCATTTCGACTTCTTTAGTGCTACTACTTGACTTTTGAAGAATTTATATCTTATCTCACCAATATTCCTTAAGATCTGAGATTGCCTCTCATACCTACTTCAGTTTTTTTTTTTTTATTCTTTGGTCCTTCCTTTTCTCTTTGTAAATATGGAGTTGATATTCCTTGCCTTTCCTGCTTCCTTGAGTTATTTGGAAGACAAAGTACTCAATGAGATGAGATGGTGATGGTAAAAAAAGCCTTAAATAGCATGTAGATGAAACTGATTAGGTTATCACACCCCAAAGGATATATTAGTCAAGATTCAGCCAGAAAATTGAAGAAAAAAATGAGTGTTCACTCTCTGGTTGATTCTTAAATTATGACTGAAGTTCAATCAATAATGGCCAAGTAATATTAACATCAGCCAGCGAGAATATGGAAAAGATGTTTGAATGGACAATAGACAAGAGTTGGATAGCTGAAGCTTTCACATCCCTACCTGGGTGGTCCCAACACCCCAATTTTACCTGTGGTTGGTTTGAACCTCATCTCACAAGCCCAATAAGGAACACTTTATCCAAGATTTCTATGAATTTTCTGGACTTATGCTCTGGCTCTAACCTTCTTCCTTTGCTGTCTGTGCCAGACTTTTTATCTGTCTCTATGCCAATTTGCCAGAAAAGTTGAATAGTCCCTTCTCTTTGATGAACTCTAACCCTGGTAGTTTTGTGTCATAGACATTTATTAGAGATTTGGGGAATGGATTACTTTGGATAGAGGATTAGATGGCAGAATTGTCATCCAGATAATTAAAACAAAATCTTAAAAAAGTTCGCCCTTTTCTTAAGAGGTTCTCCAGATTCCCATCTACTACAAGGGCTTTAGTTTCTGATATTTCTTAGCTCTTCTTTTTCTTCTCTCTTTTGTTCTTTGTCAGAGCTCTATAGTTATCTTTGTTTTTTCCTCCCACCCATGTCCTGGGGAGGGGTTGGGGACGCTCACCTTCTACCCTCAAGGGGCCTATCAAGGTATTTTCCTAAACAAAGACACTTCCTTCCCTAAAAGGAACTCTGGTGCCAGCTGATAAAATAATAGTTTCTCTTATTTGCTAAAACAATGACAGGGTTGTCAAATCTTGTTTATTCTAAGGCTATCTGACATTAGTTGGGTTTCTGGCTAATGGGAGAATACCCAGTTTGCCCTAGCAATTTAGATTTACATTCGTTAAGTCATCTGATCTGATGCTTACAAACTTAGCACTGGGTAGTTCTCATTTTGCCTATTTTGTGATGGGCAAAAGTGGGGTTAAGAAATGGTCAGTGAGGCCCTCACTGGTGGCGCAGCGGGTTAAAGCACAGCACAAAGAAGCTTAAGCCACTTTCACATGAGTTTGGTTCCCACCTGCCCCGGAGGAGATCCACATGGCGTGGCAGACCTCTCCTGACCCGCCCGCTGCTCCCCTCAGCAGTGTACTTCGTCAATCTGCCTGTTCTGTACCCCACTCTGTGCCTGGTGAATCCTCTCACCCTCTGCATCTCTGGCCTGTATAAATAAAAATAAATCTTAAAAAAATAAAATAAATAAATAAATAAAAAAGAAATGGTCAGTGACTGACCAATAAAAGAATCCCTGAACTAGAACATGAACTTAGATCACAGCTCTTTTAATTCCTTTTCCCTTAAAGTTTTTCACAGAGATGGAAAATCCACCTATTTGTTAGTCAACTGAGCTGCTTTGAGAATGAACTTGGGGCCCCACTCTCCATGTAGAAGGTCAAAAGAGACATGAGTTATTTGGCAGATAGTGCTGGAGAAAAAGATAAGTTGTCAGCAGATGCTTTTCTGTGTTGAGAATGAAATGTCATCCCCGCAAGATAACCATCTTGAGGCTGTTACGCAGCAAAGGCCAGGGAGGAATCCAGCAGGACTGCTCCGGACACGCCTCCAAGGCCCTCTCTGCCAGATACTTCTCTCCCCTCACCCCACCCACCCTGCTTTAAGGCCCACTTGCCACTTCGCACACCCTCTGGAAGCCATCCCTGATAGCCACACGCAGACCAGCTCATGCTCTCTCTCTCTGGCATCCCGCTGGCAATTACTGTCCACTTTGCAACATTAGTGTGTTTCAGATCAGTGGCTTTCAAACTTGGTTAATTTTGACCCTCAATAAAAACATATTCGTTAAGGCCCTCTTGGGTGGCACAATGGGTTAGAGCACAGCACTCTCTGCAAGCTGGCTGCAGAGGCTTCAGTGCGAATTTGATCCCTGCCCCGGAGGTGACCTATATGGCTCCGCAGACCTCTCCTGACCCGCCCGCTGCTCCCCTCAGCAGTGTACTTCCACAATCTGCCTGTTCTGCTCCCCACTCTGTCTCTGGTGAATCCTCTCACTGCTCCTGCGCCTTTGGCCTGTACCCCAGTTTTATGTGCATAAATAAAGAAATCTTTTTTTTTAAATTTATTTATTTGTGCATACAGAACTGGGGTACAGGCCGGGCAGGTCAGGAGAGGTCTGCTGCGCCATGTGGTCACCTCCCGGGCAGGCGGGAATCGAACTCATGTGGAAGTGGCTTTAGCTTCTTAGTGCTGTGCTTTAACCCCACTGTGCAACCAGGGAGGGCCAATATGAAGAAATCTTTTAAAAACAAACAAACAAAAAAACCCATAGTCTTTATCTTGCTTTACAAACCATAGAGCATCCACAAACCTTTCTGTTATCTCTGCAGGGTAACTCACTGAGTGCTGCTGAAAGGGGAGCTCCTGTGAAACCTTTCCCAGAGTGAACCCAAGGACCCTGCATTTAAACTCATCTCCAAAATCTACACCACTGAACTCACAAGTACACAGAGACACACATACACATACATCCTAGAGCAACGTCTTACCCATTCACCCTAATTGTGCATGATGATCCCAGCATTTCTTTATTCTTTGCTATCAAATTACACCGATTGTGACCCACTAAGTTTATTTTATGACCCACTAAGAGTAATGACTTTTTTAATCTCTTGGCAGTACAGCATGCTATTCTATTACACATTGCAGCTACCACCCCCTCACTGCTCCCAATTCTTGAGTTCAGTTCCCTTCATACCCTTCCACCAGGTTCTCTCAGAAGCACCTGGCCAGCCATCTTGCCCATTCTCTCTCTCTCTTTACTTCCCTTCCCATTGATTTTTCTCAAATGCAAATTTTGTCTGGAAATTCTGATGCTTGAAAACCTCCTGAGGGTTCTAAGCACATGCCAAATGTGAGCCTGACTAGAAGGCCCTCGACATCCTGTGCACACACACAGCCTTCCTGTCCTCGACTCCACCAGCTTGAAGCCCTTTGTGATTCCTCTACCCCAGAAACACCAGCTGTTTCCCTTCCCTGAGACTTTGCACTGACTGTTTACTGGAAGGCTCCTCTTTTCTCTACTGAAAAGCTGCTTTCACTTGAAGAGCTGAGATTACTAGAAAGAAGGAAATCCACCCATCTGTGACATGTGATGGACCTGGAGGGCATTGTGTTCAGCAAGATAAACCCAAGGAAGAAAAATATTGCTTGATATCTTGTGTATGTGGGTTGGGTGGGGTGGATGACAGGCACCCTCAAAAGAAAAAAGGAAACAACACGCAAATGGAATCTTTTATGTCAAGCCCCACCAAGAACCAAAGCTTCATACCTGTTATAACCGAAGTTTCGGCTCTCCCAAAAGTAGAGTTTTAAACCAGTCAGTTCAGAGTTTCCCGGTCAGCTCCTATGACGTAATCTGACATCCCCTCAGGGAATGTGGCTTTGCCTGAAATAATCTTGCTTTTCTCGCCTCTCCCTCTGTCCGAATAAGACACTTGCAGAGCCTCTACTTGCCCAGATTGACGGGCTGTTTGCTGAAACCAATCAGGTCTCTAAATTTATTTGGAATAATTTTTTTTTTTTTTAACAGGGTACAGACTTGTACCGAGTGGATGAATATGTTCTGGGGCACTGCATGGTGATATAGTCCAGCAGTCTTCATACTTTCAAAACTGCTGACACAAAAGTCAAAATTTTCTCACCACAAAATGGAAATGATAATTATGTGACCTGGGATAGGTGTTAGCTAACAGTGAGCACCTTGCAGCTCATGGAGCAATAAATAAACGTATTAAATCAACACCTTGCACACCCTAAATTTCTAATGTTATGTCAATCATAGTTCAATAAATAAAAGGAGAATTCAGATTATTGATTAGCATGAGTTTTTCTTCTGCCTTGGTTTTTGATTCCTTTTATATACAGCTCTGATATACATCCTCAATTAACCCAACACCAGCCACATGTAGATATACCTTAATTGGTTTAATGTCATTGGTACCTAATGTAATACCGTCCAGCAGATGTTAACTAAAAATCAGTGAAAGAGCTCTCTGTTCTCCAGTTCTGTATCATTAATTAAATTTCTCCCATTGTATATGATCTTAATCTGTTGGGCTATTGTTACAATCTAGTTATGTGTGTGTGTGCACATGTACCTTGGAGACACAGTGAGAGGGTATAAATTTGGGAAATAATGGTTGTAGATTTTGTATTCCCAATCTACTTTCTCCCTACCCAACCAAAGTGATTCATTGCTGTCAGGGTATCATTCCTAACCTTAAAAACTAAGACCCTCACCCCCATCCCAGGGTGCTCCCTGGTGGCGCATCGGGTTAAAGCACAGCACTGAGAAGAAGCTAACGCCACTTCCACATGAGTTTGATCCCCACCTGTCTCGAAAGTGACCCACATGGTGCAGCAGACCCCTCCTGACCCACCCGCTGCTCCCCTCAGCAGAGTACTTCGTCGATCTGCCTATTCTGTTCTGCTCCACACTCTGTCTCTGGTGAATCCTCTCACCCCCCGCATCCCTGTATCCCAAATCTGTATGCATAAATAAATCAATCTTAAAAACAACAACAACAACAACAACTAAGCCCTCTGCCCCATTCCTTGCCCAACAGGCAAGTTTGGGAGCCTTAAATAAATAGAGTAGGTGGGACTGCCATGAGAACCTGGGCCCTAAGCAGATGGTCATTTATGCTAATTGTATCATGGTCAGAATGCAACCAAGACTATGACCCTAACCAATCAATGATGCCTGGAGTATAAACATAGCCTTGGGGCCTCTGGGTACAACAGGCCCCTCCTGTCTGTCCTGTAACTTTTCTTAAACTTGAATAACCCCCCCTTTTCTGCTCTCCACTTTGTCTCTGACAAATTCCTTCACTCCTGTACCTCCCACCTGCACTGATTCTCCCCCATAACAATTGCCCAAGGAAAAATCTGGACTCTGATAGTAGGAATGTATACGCAAATATTCAATACAGATTCCCAACAGCTTTTTGACAGTTTATGATTGAGATGAGAAGTAATCTTGAAAGTCTAGACTTCCGAGTTGTCAGAGAAGGCAGGTGATCAGATTTATACCCCAAACGGTAGGTTGGGACGAGGATGGAGAGGATTAGTGTAGCCTCCTCCTCCATAAGCAAGCTTTAAGATTAGGATCACCTGGGGTGGAGTGGTGGCCGGTCAGAGGGTGGGACCAGACCTAGAGGGATCACAGGGCCAGACCCACATTAATAGGACCAGAAATTTTGAGCAAGGCTTGGTGACCTGGTGTCTGTTGCCACCTTTGCTTGTTCAGGGACTCGTGTGAGCCATGCATCTCTGGGGACAAGACCTCTGAGGGGGTCTTGTCAGGCCCCTGTCTGTTTTGTCCAGCAGAAATGATACCTGGACAGACCAGAGTCTGCATACTCCACCTCACCTCTCACTGGGGTAATCTCTTCTGGCCCAGAGGGGTAGAGGTGATGTGGGAGGAAAGGTTTCCATCTCCGAACCTGGTCAACTGAACAGAGCAAGCCTGAGGTTCCATCCCGAGGGAAACAGTGGTGGCAAGCCCTGAATTTCCTGTGTATTGAAAATATCTTTATGGGCCCTCCCTGGTGGCGCAGCAGGTGAAAGTGCAGCACTAAGAAGCCAAAGCCCCTTTAGCATGAGTTCCATCCCCGCCCTGGAGCTGACCCACATGGCGTGGCAGACCTCTCCTGACCCGCCCGCTGCTCCCCTCAGCAGTGTACTTCATCAGTCAGCCTGTTCTGCTCCCCACTCTGTCTCTGGTGGGTCCTCTCACTGCCCCTGCACCTATGGCCTGTACCCCAGTTCTGTATGCACAAATAAATAAATCCTTTTAAAGAATTAAAATATCTTTAAAATAAAATAAACTACCTTGCTCTTTTAAAAAAAAGACCTGGCTGCCCCTGGGGGCTGCTTGGCACTGTCTGGGAAACACCCCCAGATCCCTCTAGGATTTCCTCTAACTCACCTCCCAGGAGTTTGTCAGGATGTCTGAAATTTACAAAAAAATAGGTCTATTGTGGGAAAATGCAGATATTTAAAAAGACAGAATGAATCTCTTATCCCATCACCCTGTCCATCAGTACTGTGAGCCATGTATTTCTGTGCAGTTTATGTATCGGTTATAATTCTAAAGTAGAATGGAGCCTCTTTGAGCGCAAAAATCACATCTTGTTCATTTCTTTAATCCCAGTATTTAGGGTAATACTCGATGTAGAAAAGGCCCTTGATAAATATTTGATAGCATAGTTTTTCAAAAACTGTCTCAAATCTGCCAGCAGGCAAGGAGAGGAAGAGCAAATAGCCTATATATATGTTCATTATCTTCGCATAGATGTACTTTAAGGATGGGCAAATTGTAAATTTCAGACATCCTGACAAACTCCTGGGAGGTGAGTTAGAGGAAATCCTAGAGGGATCTGGGGGTGTTTCCCAGACAGTGCCAAGCAGCCCCCAGGGGCAGCCAGGTCTTTCAGTAATCAAAGAATCCAATTCATTTTCTAAGCTCAACAAATCCCAGCTCTGGCTTCCTTCCTGGTGGACCTTATATATTCCTGGGGGTCTCTCTCCTTTTCCCTACCATCCCATCTCTACTGGCTCCTCCTTGCCCAAGAAGTCCACTCTGAAGTCTTCCCTGACCTCTGTCCATCATCTCTCTGCAGCACTGTCCTTAGCGCTTTCTCCCCGCAGCAGCCAGAGGGAGGTGTCAATTCCAGCTTCAAGTCTTTTCTTGGCGCCTCATCACCCAGTGTGGAGTCCAGTCTCCTTGGGCAAAAATTCAGGGTCTGACCTCAAGGTCAGGCTAGACCCCAGCTCCTCCCACCCCAAGTGTCTTCCCTCCCCTTCAGTTTCCTGGGTCCTCCTCCCACCACCCTGTCAGCTCACCCAATGGCTGGCACTCCACACCCCTCCCTGTCCTTGTCTCTGTGGGGAAGTCGCTGAAGGTAAGAGCAGGTCAGGGGCTGGGCTGAGCTGGACTGGGAATCCAGATCCTGTCTCTCCTAGCTCATCAGGGCAGGCAGCCTCAGGAGATATGGAGGTGGGAGGTGAACGTCTGCCTCTCCCTCCTCCTAGGACATCTGTCCTGGGGTGGGGTGGGGGTGGGAGAGATATGGAGGTATCCTGGCCCCACTCTCCACCCCTCCTTTTGAATCCCACTTCTGTACTTGGGATAGTTCTTAACTTGCCTATTCTGTGTGCCTGTGTTGCCACAATTCCTGGTGCCTAAGGCCAGGCCATCAATTCTGAGACTGGGTCGGAGGTGGCTGAAGGGACCAAACTTAAGAAAAATGGGCTTGTTAGAAGGCCATAACCTGCCCCCTGCTGGCTGGATTCAAGCTTCCAGCAAACTCTCCCTGGTCTTTGAATCTTGCCTTAATCTCTGTGATATTGAAATCTTAAGACCTCTGTGCTCAGTGTCCTGACCTGCTTCCTCCCCCAGGGTCCACTCTTTTCTGTTGTCCTCATATTTTGCCTTCACTCAATTTGCTCTGCTCACATTACCACCCACACCCCAGGGAGATCTGGCAAGGATAAGGACCCTGGCACGAGCAATGCTTAACCGAGTGGGAGGCTCCAGTAGGAGCCCCTTACCTGGCCATGCAGACAGATGCTCACCTTTTTTCATAAATAAGTCTCTTCAATTTGTTAAATCACAGAATGAAAATTCCAAAGAAAGACAGGTTGTAGACTGTTTCCCAAACAGGAGATGACACAGAGACAAGAAGGGAGCATGTGCCAATGTCCCAGACGGGGACCTCTTTCTCTCTCCACCCCTTGGCCGTGCGGTGCCCCCCCAGGCCGATCCTGGGGAGGGGAGGGGCCAGGCAATGTTTGCGGTGGTGGAGGCCATGTCTGCGCATGCTCCAGCAGGAAGGCTGAGCAGCAGAGGCCTTGGGTGGGGGTGTTTTCAAGATGAAGTTATTTCCCACAGTGAAGAGCAGCCATGTTCTGCACAGTCCATGGACAGCCTGGGATGTTTGCCCAGAGCCAGGAGAGAGTCTAAAAATGCCCCAGCCCATCTTAGGATCTCAGGAGGCTAACAGGAGTCAGCAAGTGCCCGAAATGAACCTGGCAGAGGGTGGAGTTCATTCCAGCCTCCCGGGTTCTGCATCCCACTGGGTGACGTCATGGTCATAGACTGGCTATTGGCCGGGGCCCCTCGAGGTCAGGCCTGGTTCTTTTCCATTTCTGTGTTTTCAGCACCTGCTATTGAATAGATCAGCTATTGAGTGAGTGCTAGAAATCCAAGTAGGTGTTGGGGGGCAGTAAAAGAGTAGAAAATCCAAGTAAGCCTTGGAAGACAGGACAAGTTTGAGACACACCAAGAGAGACCTCACATACATGAATAGGAATTGGAATTGAGCCCAAGATGGGCTACCTGGAGAAGAGAAGGGAACACAGGCGGTATGGGAGCGGCTCAGCGCCCACCGCTGTGTGCCTGTCCACTGTCCAGCCTGACTATCTGCTCCCTGATAACTCTTGACTTGGTGGTCAGTGAGGGGGCCCAGTGACCTGTCTCCTGCTGGGCCTCAGCCCTCCTGCCAGAACCAACCTTTCCTGCCTCAAGCCTGGCTAGGGGCCAGGAGTATGTACCTCTCTTTGCTCCTGCCTCAAAAAAGTCAGATCCCTCTGTGTGTACATGCTCACTGGGCACCCTCACTGTCCACCAAGTCAGGGAGCAGAGTACTCAGTTGACCAATAGAAGTCGAATATATGAAGTAATACTTGTGAACTGTGAAACATCATCCTAACATAAAATGTTGGTGTCCCCCAGGCCCCATTCCAGGGCTGGGTACAATGCAGATACCTAAACAGTGGTTCTCAACAAGGGTTGATTTAGACACCCCAGGGGACATAGCACAATATGTAGGGATGGTTTTGGTGGTCATAACCAGATCAGAGTTGCTATGGCCTCTGGTTGGTGCAGGCCAGAGACGCTAAACATCTTATAGAGCTCAGGAAAGACCTCGCTGCAAATTACCTGACCCCAAATGTTGACAGAGCTGAGGCTCAAAAGCCTTGCTAAACATGAATGAAAACACGAAATGTTATCTGTAGACACAGGAGTGGTTTGTTGTTGCAGAAAGACAACAGCTGTGGCTGGGGAATTGATCATCAAGATTCCATGGTGACCAAGAGCAGGACTTACCTAGGCTTAAATGAGATGGCCATGCCCAGGTTTGGTAAGTTGAAAACATTTTATTTCAATTCTATTTTGGGAGGCAGCATAAATAATCACAGAAGACCGCAAAGGTCTGTGGGGAAGAAAAAAAAAAAGGCTCAAGAAATATGGGGAGATGAGAGTTGACACTCTTCAGCTGGCCAAGAGAATGGAAAGTTCTTGGAGGAAAATCCCCAGGGGTGGGGGTCTTTTCCCTGCCCAGGGTTTTGAGAGCCCTGGGCTGTGTGGACTGAGGTTCTGTTGAATGGCCATGGGAAAGCGGGTGTGAAATATGTATCTAGCAGATCCTAGCTAATGAGAGGAGAGGGGACACACATTCCTGATCCCCAGGCCAGACCTCTCCCCCAAGCGGTGACTCTTCTAGGAAGAACAATGTTCATGGACTCTGTGTGGTCATGGGAAATGGAGGGCAAGAAGGAGGGAGAAAAGAAAAGGTGTAGAAGACAACATGACATGTGACACCCCAGAGTCCCATGACCTGGGGCCACTTTGAGTTCCTCACCTGCAAGATGAGAGAACTCCATCCTGCGTCCTGGGGTGGTGTGAAGCTCAGGGGAGCTCCTATGTGCCAAATGATCGTGTAAACTTTAAAGTGCGATCCGGGAGTGAAGGGTTTGGCCATTCTACAAGCATAAGGCCGAGTGTGGAGACAGCAGTGGGAGAGACTGGGAGCATCTCCAGAAGCAGGCAGCCCCTGCTCTGCCTTTCTCAGGGCCAAGCTCCACCCTCCTCAGCCTCAGCTTCCAGGAGCAAGAGGCCTCATCTCAGCTGGAGTTAGTCCCCTGCCAGGCAAGAGCAGAGGGTGGGGGCTGGAGGATGCAGGATGCCAGGTGTGAGGGCCTCCACGGGGCAGTATGGCATTGGCACTACTGGTGTGGCAGACGCCTCCTCTCCACAGCCCTGGATGGGATTGGCGTCTTGACGCAGTGAGTGGGCCCTGGCTGGGGCCAGAGTTGACCTGCTGAGGGACTTAGCAAGTCACTTCCCTGCAACCCACAGTGCTATCATTTATAAGATGGGAACACTAGTCCCTACCCTGCCTGCCTCACGAAGCAAGTGGGGAAGGGTGTACAAGAGCTTTGAAGAGAATCATGGGAAGACAGGGGGTCATTATGGCCTTAGTGAGCAATTCTCTGAATTCCCTGAAGACAAGAAGGGGAGAGCAAGAGACAGAAAGGAGCTGGGCTGTTTGCAACCCTGGTAGGGTTAGCCAGGCTTCCAGGGCTCTCAGGGAAAGACAGGGCGGGGTAGGGGAGACCAACCAAGGCCTGCAGTCCAGCCCTTACAGTGTGGCCCCTCAGGGATTGTGTGAGTCCCAGCCAGGAGTGCTACGATGGCCTGCCGGCCCCTCCGTCCGGGGAAAGTTCAAGCTCTAAGTCTCCTGGCATCTTGGCTTTCCTCTCTGCTCACTGAGGGCACCCCTCAGAGAGTCTGCGGTGTTTGCCCAGCAGAGGGGAAGTCTCCTGGGGTGGCAAGAAAAGGTGCTGCCAGTGGCAGGCCCCCAGGAGAGGGGGGTCTCTGATAGCATGAGGTCAAAGATCAGCTTCCAGTTCTTGAGAAGGCAGATGGGGTCCTCAGGTGCTCCCCAGCTCCAGTCCTGGCTCTGTCTCTGGGGTCACTGGATAAAGGGAAGTTAAGGAACGAGTAGAAACGACGGCGATGGCCTTAGAAAGCAGCCCAGCCTGGAGCTAACAGTTTTTGGGGCTGTTGCGCAAGTTTTTCAGTTCCAGCTGGAGCTGCCGAATGCGGATGTCCTTCTGGGCCAGCTCTTCTTTCAACCTCCGAATCTCATCCTGCTGCCGGAAGAACATTCGGAGGAGCTGGAGTGGATGAAGAGAGAGCCGTGATCAGCCCAGAGAGAGCAGGGGAGAAGGTGACTTTCCGACTGGGTGCCAGGTTCCCAGGCCCTTCCCTCCCAAGACAGCCCCTCTCCTTCTCTGCTAGGCCCTCCACTGCAAACTCGAACTAACCCGACTCCCATCTACAGCTCTGCCTTCCGCAGACTCCACTCATGGACAGGGCAGTGATACGGGGTCGCTGAGGAGGCAGGGAGCCCACGAAGGCCCGTTTTCAAATACCCCAGCTATAGGAGTCCAAACCTACTACTTTTATTTACCATTCCAGCTTGGTACCTTTCGAAAATGGGCTGCCTGCTCTCTTCTTAAGGGAGCTCAGGTTACATAGAGAATGGAATCCAATGTTTCACCTGCTGACTCAGGCCCAGCACAGGGTACCATAGTTGGCACTGGGCAGTGTGGCTCATCTGCCTAGATGGATGAGGCCAATGCACAGCTCTTGATGAACCTTCGCTTGGACGACTCCCTGAATTCACCAGCCTCTCCATTTTTTCCATAAAACAGACTGATAAGTAGGTGTCCTCCTGACACTGAGCCCCAGAAAGTAGCCAGACACTGGAGGACCTTCACACACTGAGTGGAATGTTACCAACTAGCAGTTGTGTTCTCCTCCAACTTCCTGGTATAAGTGGCGTTTGTTCTTGTAATTGCATAATTGAATTGAATGAAATAGAGGGATGGACATGAATACGAAGAGAAGTGCTGCTTCTCTTAAAACCAAGTTGGATGCTTTAGAACATCTTGATAAAAGTGAAGCTAGGGGCCTTCCCTGGTGGTGCAGCAGGTTGAAGCACAGCACTAAGAAGCTAAAGCCACTTCAGCATGCGTTCAATCCCCGCCCCGGGGGTGACCACATGGCGCGGCAGACCTCTCCTGACCCGCCCGCTGCTCCCCTCACTAGTGTGCTTCATCCATCTGCCTGTTCTGCTCCCCACTCTGTCTCTGGTGAAGCCTCTCGCCGCACCTGAGCCTCTGGCCTGTACCCAGTTCTGTAAGCACAAATAAATAAATCTTTAAAAAAAAAAAAATGGCTGCTGTTGTTGAATTAGGTGTGGGAGATATGGCCAGAAAGGATGGGAGAAATATTCTACATATTGATTGTGTGGCAGTAGTTACATAACTATCAAACTTCTGCATGTTTATCAAAACACATGCAAAAACACTTCTACTACAAAGGATGAATTTTCTCATAGGTAAGTTATACCTCAATAACTATAAGTAATATTAATACTAAACAATAATAATAAGTGGGAAATCTTTGAAAACAGTAGAGCTTTCTTTGAAGGTTGTGTTTCAGTTCTTATTCCACCTAAAGAAATGGAAACTGGAAATTGGAGCTAATAAGAATTAAAATGTGATTTAAATGCGAGAGATAGCAGATCCCAACTGGTGATATCCTTGAAGGAAAGGTCTTGTCCTGTCCCAGAATATGGTGAATGAATATATATGTTTTATGTTTTAAACAAAATGACATGGCTTAAGGAATATACATACCATTTTTATGTTTCCCTCTTTTAACTGACTTACTTATTTTTTTAACTTACTGAACTAATCATCCCTGGTTTCATTTGCTTAGAAGGACGATATGCTATTTGCCTTGATGCTAAATGACTCTTCACATTCTTGTGCCTCCCACATTTTCAAGATTTCTTTGTATAAGTTTTGGTCAGTTTTTAAAACAGCTTTATTGAGGTGTAAGCCACATACCATAAATCTCAGTCATTTGAAGTGTACCGTTAGTGGCTTCAGTGAAGTTACAGGCCTCTGTAACTCTCTCCTCTCCCTGGGTCAAACCACCAGTTGACCGTCCGCATTTAGACCATTTACAGTCTCATTTCCTAATTGGTTGCCTGTAATCTGCTGTGTTGATCAAAGTGCGGGTAACCCTGAAGAGCAGGCCCTCAGAGAATTTCTTCCCAACCAGGGAAGTCACAGGCTTTCATGTGCAGAGACTGTGGCACTGGTGCTTTCTGCTCAGAGAGCCTTTAAAATTTCCTCCAGGTTCTCTTGGCTAAAGGTTACTAGATTTCATTCTTATTGCACCTGGCTTCTCCACACTGGCTACTAGAACTGACCACAGGACCTTGTTTTGGCCCAGGTGGGTGATCCCAGCAACCAGGCACCTCTTCCAGGACACTTAAACATTGCTTGTAATGCCAAATACATACAAAAGTAGCACAGAACACACTATTCCACGTAGCTATCACCGAACATCCTGCATGAGCATGTGAGCTCTCTTGATTCAACTCAACTCCTCCCAGTTGCCCCTCCGTTACCCTCCTTCGGGATTATTTTGAAGCAAATCTGATTTATCACATGATTTCACCCAGCCTCAGAAATTGGAACATCCCTCGATAAGGGCACATAAACATCTTACACAGCAATTATTCTTTTGCCTGTTCATTTCTCCTTCAACCAATGAGAACCCAGACGTCAAGAATAGCTTTATTTTTATGAACAATAGCGACAATTGTAGGTTGGTGTGACCAGCGCATCTCAGGTGGCCCCTGTTATCCCCTCCCCTCAAGGGTGGCTGGACTGAGTCAGCAGCTGGCCTGAAATGAGCCGAATATGACAGAAGTGAGAGAATGTCATCCCAAAGATTTGGTAACACAGGCACAGGCTTCCATCTTGGATGCCCTCTCTTGCTCACTCCGTCCAAAGAAGCCAGCTACATTGTGAGCTGCCCTGGGAAGAGGCCCCTATGGCAGGACCTGAGGGAGGCCTGCAGCCGACTGAGGCCCTCAGTCAACAACCTGTGAGCAAATGAGTCTTGCCAGCAACCATGTGAATGAACCTGAAAGAAGACGCTCTGGCGGTTGAGCCTTTGGGTGTGACTGCCATCCCAGCTGATGGTTTAACTATACACCCTCCTGGGTGACTGAACTATAGGCACCCACAGAAACTCTGAAACAACAACTATTTTGGGTTTAAGTCATTAAGTTTTTGGGTAATTGTCAGATAGCCATCGATAGCTAATATAGCTAGCTACTTTGGGCACTGGATATGAGCCAGGGAGTGCCGGACCCTTAGGGATCATAGCACCTTCATGCTCACACCAGGTCATGTCCCATTGTACTAAGAGGAAATGGGTTTAGAAAGGTCAGAAAACTTGCTCAGTCACAGGCATCAAATGGCAGAGCCAAGCTGCAAATGCAGCCGGTTCATGCATCCTGCTCTATTTCAGCTGCATCAAGCAAAGAGCCTTTGCATTCTGGGAACAGGCTGTGCTGGCCTGTACTATCTCCGGGTTGAGAGTTGGAGGAGAACCTTCAGGGGCATGGTCAAGGTCCAGGTATGGATACCCTGCCTGGGTTGCTCCCATTCTACAGGGCACAAAGAGTTGATAAACATCCAGCCTCTTCCACAATAACAGGAAATTGTCAGACCTTGTCTCTGCTGCCACATCAGGGGGAAAGGCAGCAGGGTGATACACGAAGGCCCTCTGTCAGGAGGGATTTTCTAACTCCTGCAACACCAAATGGAGACATTCTGGAATGGAGATGTGAGAAGACACCATGAGGGTTAGTGACTTCGAGTGTGGGGTAGGGGCGTTGATGTTTCCACCATATCCCAGCCTCTATTTATTGGGGTCAGAGCAATGGATGCCAATGGCAGGCTACTTAAGGTATTTGTCACAGAAAGAAAAATGTCTTAGAATGGAGCCTGTAATTGAAAGGTAAAGGTCTCGCTCTTCCCAGGACTCTGAAGTTAGTAACTTACACTCCTTACCTCGTTCTCTGTCCTGGGTGGCACATTTTCTAATAAATCTATTCCATTGACCACGACGCTCTTCTTTTCCCTGATGGGAGCCTTAAATACCATTTTGGAGGATTTCTTGTAGCCTTCTTTCAAAGACATGAGCACGGGATCTGGGGAAGCAGGGAAAGTTCACGTTGGTGATTCGCTGGACAATGGACAGTGTCTTTCACTCGCACCTGCTTGACATTGGCTGGGGGTTGGGAAGGCCCTAACAGGAGGATGTGGGGGCAGTGGGCTGTGGATGCTTCTGTGAAGCCCACCCCCTGGTACCTCGGTTGATGCCTCCCAGCCATTCATCAGGGGTCAGAGCTGGCTCCGTGCCCGGCGTCATGGGGTAAATGTCTTCCTGGTAGGAATCCGACTGCGGAAGAGTGGACATGTGGGGGCTGCTGAGAAACCCTCTGCTTGACGGAAGCGTGTTCTCCTTGCAACCTTCAGCCCCACCCCGGCTTTCCTGACTCCATATTGCATTCACAGTGCCTCCCACTTCGAATTCCCACCCAGCGTTTGTCAGCAAACCCAACTGCCCCCACCATAGACTGTTCCCACCCTCACCCTAAACGGGGTTGGGTGACAACAGTCTACAGGACCTCTCTGGGCTCCTCAGGCTTACAATCAGTAAGGAGCAAGTTAGGGCTCAATGTGTGAGGAATGTGGGAGTCCAGCCCAGCACACTCACCCGCCGGGGCACAATCATGGAGATGGGCTCGATCAGGCCCTTGAGCGTCACCAGCTTGTAGAAGCGGAATACCTCGCAGGCTGACACATCCAGTCCGTGCTTGGGCATGACCCCTGTGGACAGCACAGACGGTTTCAAAGGGTCCCGGGGACTCCCAGCCTTGGTGCCCCTCCTCCCTGGGTTCTTGGCCAGGAATATCCTTGGCCACTTAGGCTTGGCAGCAATGACCCACACGAGGGCACTGGGTGAGGTTCTGGAGTCAGTATCTCTATCTCTGAGTGGCAGCTTCCCAGATACACCTCTTGGGCCAGACCTGTCTCACCAAGGTGCCCACTTTAGAATTAGGACCCATCAGAACTAGAAAGGCTTGTAGAAATATCTGAATCTGGTTGATGAGACTCCTGAGGGTCAGAGGGGAAGTGGCTTGCTCAAGGTCACAGAATACAGCTGGGGCAGGGCCACAGAGCCTGTCACCTTCTGAAAGGAATTGGCCATGCTAAGCTTCTGTGTTCCGGTCCTCATAGAGGAGGCAGAAATCCTTCCCCAGGCATTCCATGATTAAACGCAGCCTAGGGGTGCTGCTGGCATGTGTCTTGATGGTAGCAGCCCCTCATGCAATGGTTTGATGGGGGATTGAGTGAGAAGATGATTAATTTCCAGCATGGCAATGAACAAACACCACATTTGCTTCTTTGTGATGTGAACATGAATTCAGACGCTACCTTTCCTTTCCTCTACCTTGGAGATTGCTCTTCTAGATAAAAGAATTCCAGGAGCAGGAGGGGTGTAGAACAGTGGTACCCAAGTGGGTTTTGGAGCCAGCAGACCTGATTTTGAATCCCAGTTCTGCCATTTAGAATTCATGCTGCCTGTGGGGGTGAGTGCCCGACTTCTGGTGAATGCACTAGAGTGGCCACAGGTGAGGATGAGGAAAAGTTCTTCTTTGGTTCCTTCTGCTCCTGCAGTCCTGCTGATTCTACTTTCTAAACATCTCCTGAACTCGTCCTCTTCTTGCTTTCTTCGCGCCAGGTCTCTCACTCTGCCTACAAGTCCAACGTGGCCTCCCAGCTGTCTCTGCTTCTCTCCTGCCCGTTCACCCATTTTCCCCATTGAAGTCACAACAATATAAAAATAATATTTCAGAACACATTATGTATGTTGTTCCATCTCCCCCCCACCAGGAAATAGAAAACCTTCCAATGAGTTTCCACTAAGACCCACATTCCTTTCCCTCCATGAAGTCAAGTTCATGTGCCAGTGTTCTGTAAAGCAGATTGTCTTCTACAATGTGGTATGACCCAATCATTGGAAGATCTCAGTAGAACAACAGGAGGGAGGAAATTGCCTTTGTTTTCCTGTTTCACTGACTAAGCCGGGACAGCTCATCTTCTCCTACCTGTGGGCTGGTTTCAGCTCCCCTGTTTCTCAGATCTTCAGAGGTCCACGGGCTTTCATGGACCTGCAGCTTGTAGATGGCAGGTTGTGGGGCTTCTCAGCCTCCAGAATCACACAATCCATTTCCTTATAAGTTCCATACATATGTAAAAAATTTATATTTTCATTTCTGTTTCTCTGGAGAACCCTAAACAATACTTTCTGTGTCCTGTGGGACAACCATGTCTCCAATTTCATTTCCTAATGCTCGCTCCATCTCCCGCTATGTTACAGAGTTTGTGTGCTTAGTTAGTCACGTTGACCTCCATGCTCTTCTGGGAACATGACAGACTCATTCTTGCCACAGGACTTTTCACTGACTGTTCCTCCTGCCAGCACTACTCTTTTCCCTTCCTGAGTTTAAAATCACAGCTTAAAAATGTCACCTTCCATGACTACCTGGTCTAAAATAGCCCCAGTCACCCTCTTCTGCCGACAACTTGCTACCATCTGATATTCTCCTTACTTTGTTTATTGTCTGTCTCCCCCCAGTGGAATGTAAGCCCCAGAAGAGGCTGTATTTTGTATTTTGTATTATTTTCCACTGAGTCCAGGGTCTGGCACATAGCTAGAACTCAGTAGGTGTTTGTTGAATGATTATGTGAAGGAGCAGGAGGCGCCAAGGCTCTATACCTATGATCTTTAAGCTTTACAATGGCCCTACCAGGTAGGCTTGATTATCTCCATTTTGCAGATTAGAAAACTGAGACTCAGAGAGGTTACGTACATAGTTGTGCCAGAAGTAAACTAGGTCTGACTCTGAAGTCCATGCTACTTTTTATACTGTTTGATAAAGAGATGAGAGTGAAGAAGGTGGAAATGACAGCGAATTGAGGAAGGGTGAGGTCTTTGGAATGGTCATTAGAAGCCCAGGTAGATCTCTGGACGTTCACTTTGCCTTTGGTCACTGAGGTGGGTTCTCAGAACCTTCCAGCACTGCTGTTCCAGTAGCTGACCCTAGCTCTTTGTCCATAACACCAGACCCCCAAACAGTACAAGTCAGACTAGAACTCCAAAGAAAGGTCAAAAGAAAACCCCTGAGGAGATTTGGGAGCCAAATGGGGAACTGCTGAATCATTCCCACTTCCAGCGCTGGTTCACAGAAATGGGAATGTTGCTGTGCAACTTAGACTTTAGTGGTGGGAGAATATGAGGTATGAAGACCATTTCCCCTCACACTCACTATAGCCTGTCCAGCCTGGGCCCTCTCTAGGATTTGCCTGAAGACCTACAAGCCTGAGGAGGCAGTGTTGGGGGCCCCAAGGAACTTCCTCTGTCCTCTCCAGAAAGGACAGCACTGCTCCTGGGGACCTTAACAGGGACAGCACCTGTAGGCTCTATTCTGACTAGTCCGTGAGCTGTGGGTTTCTGAGTTTGGTTTTTCACTTAAAGCAGGAGTGGGATGTGACCCATGAGCCAAACGTCCAGTCTCTTGGACACATAACAGCCATGTAGCCGCAGGACCCCTTACCTAGGCCTTTCTGGGGGGCTGGGGAGCGGAACTCCATGAGGTAACTCAGGTAGGGCTTCTCAGTGCTGATCTCATAGTACCGGATGTTTCCATCTCCCTGGGGGCAAGGAGAGAGGGAAATGAGGAAGGTGGTGGCAGGGGTGGGGTAGGGCAGTGGCTGAGCAGGACTTGGTTCCAGGGCCCTGCTGAGAAATGTGTCTGCTGTGCCTCAGGTGTGGTCAAATGACCAACGAGACCTGGTCTCAACTTGGTGATAGTCATGGTGGTGGTGGTGGTGTGTGTGTATTTATAGATTACCCTTCTGACAAAACCAGATTTGCCAAAGATCTCCCACCTTCAGGCTTCGGTCTTTATTCCAGTCAACCTCAGTCACTGACACTTCAGTAAAAATGTCAGACTTGAGGTAGGTTTGTTTGTTTTTTTGTAGAAGAACTGGGGTATACAACAGCAGTGAGGGGGTGAGAAGATTCACCAGAGACAGAGCGGGGAACAGAACAAGGAAATTGACTGAGATACACTGCTGAGGAGAGCAGCAGGTGAGACAGGAGAAGTCTGGTGTGCGATGTGGGTCAGCTCCCTGGCCGGGACTGAACTCAGGCTTTAGCAGTGGTAGGACTAAAAATTAACCCCTAGGCCACCAGGGAAGAACTTCAGGTAGGTTTTGACAAGAGAATATGAGAGCAGAATGGGTTAAAGGACAGAGGGTTTAGGTTGGTTCTTCTTAGGGAATGGGACAGCGCAGGGGAAGAAAGAGGACAGGGGTCTCCCACAGGCCACTCAGCCCACCCACCCCCCGCCCCACCTTCTACTACCTTTCCAGCCAGGTAGAGCATGTGGGTATCAGCATCGTAGAAGGGGAACAGGAGACCGGACAGTCCGTCAATTTCTTCCTCAATCATGGGCATAGATAGGTCCTCCTGAAGACGGGGAGCAGGCCAGTGTCAGCCTCTTCCAGGCAGGCTCGTTCTCTGCCTGCTTGACCCCCAGCTAAGCATCCTATCATGTCAACTCCCGACCTCCCTGGCTGACCTGGTCCCAAAGGGCGATCTGTCTCGTGTTCCACCTGGAGACCCCTGTCGTGAGAAGTCGCTTCATGTTCCCCAGGAACACCACCCGATTCACTCTGTGGTTTTTGCAGTTGGCCTCCTGCAGGGACAGAAAGTGCTGGTGAGCCAAGACCTTCTGTCACTGGGCTGTGTGGGGACCTCAAAGATAATTCCCTGTCTTAGTCCTCGGAAACTAAGAATGTCTCCCGATTTGGAAGAGGGTTTTTGCAGATGCAAGTTAAGGATGTTGAGATGAGGAACTTCCCCTGGACTATCCCAGTGGGCTCTAAATGCCTCCATGCACGCCCCTGTAAGACATAAGCCAAGGGAGATTCCTTGGACACAGAGGAGAAGGGATTTGAGTCATAGGCAGGGAAAGGTAAGTGATGGGGTCACAAGGCAAGGCAAATGGCAGCTGCCAGAAGCGGGAAAAGGTGAGGAAGGGTTCTTCCAGACCTCTGGACAAAGTGCGGCCCGTCAATACCCTGACTTCCTATCTCTGCTTTCCAAAACTATGAAAGCATCAGTTTCCTTTGTAAGCCACCTGTTTGTGATTTGTTACAGCAGCCACAGGAAACGAGTGCAGGAACCCAGGTCCCCCCACCATGTACCGAGCAGCAGAGCTGGTGAGAGCAGGGAGGGAAACCTGAGACCAGCCAAGCCTCCAAGGCCTGTCTCTTTAACCTTCATCACAGCACCCACTGCAGGAATCTCTGAGGACAAGGAGCCTGAGCTGAGGGGGACAGGGGACTTGCCCTCATCCACCCTGCTAGTCCACTCGTTCCTCTGCAGCTCCTACCTGGACCCCCTCTCCTGCCTCTTCCTCCTTTGCTAGGGTAAGTCAGCATCGGATAGAACCAGAGGCTGCCACAGAGACCTGATGTCACTAGCTCTGGATTTTAACTCAAGTTGCACCAAACCAGGGGTCCCTCTCCCATCTGTGGGTGGAGGCTGTGAGCTCTGCTCTCCCACAGCTCTGCTGCTCTGTATGGGCCCAGCTGGCGGGGTTTGAATTCTAACTCCTCAAGTAACTGAGGTTCAAGTCTCTAACTGCTCTCCAAGGCTCTCCAAGGCTCAGCGTTTCCATGTGTGATAGGGGGAGAGTATGACAGGCCCACTCAGAGGCTGTCATGAGCATTAACTGGGGAGCCCTGGGGCAGCCTCGGCGGTAAGCGGGAGGAATTCAGCCCTGCAGATGTGAATGACTGCGGTGATTAGTGTCTGCAGCCATGGTGGTGGTAGATTGTCACCTGGTCTTGCAATACTGGACTCTTACAGGGGAAACATAGCTAGGTCAGGTGTCAGTCCCTCGTTGTGGAGAAGGGAACCTCAAACTTCACGCAAAGTTTCCATCCCACCTGACCCTGGGACAGGCACACATTTGGTGCTCAAGAAATATTGGCTTCTTATGCCCAAGTGGCATCTTGTTCTTTCCTCGTATAAAAACCCAGGGGACACAAGCCCAAAGCTGCAGCTAAGTTCACATCCCTGGGGCAGGCACCCTGAGCCACTTGCCCTGGCTCATCCCACAAGGGTGGCTGGGCAGGGTCCCAAAGTCCACTTTGCCTGTGCCCAGGAGGGGGATGGGCAACTCCCAGCAATTTCAGGCAGTGAAGCATGTCACCCATTCAGCCCCCAGGGCATGCTATATGAACCCCATTTGGGGCAGGGGCATCGAGGGGGCAAGAAAGGGGACTGAGGCTTGCACTGGAACAAGCCAGGACTCCTGGGAGCCAGAGCCAAGGAGGGTGTAGGTCAGGTGCCTGGGGGGAGGGGAGCCGGCACTGCCTTGCCCTCCAGACCTGGCTCAAAGTCAAGCCCCAGGCACCAGCACCTTCCCTTCCCCTGAAAAAGTGGGGGCTTGACCTGCAGCACGCGGCCAGAGCGGGGCTCGATCACACGCAGCTTCTTGTCCTTGCACGTGGTGGTGAGCAGGCTGCCGTCGGTGTTGAAAGACATGCAGAGGATCACGTCTGAGTGGCAGTCGATCATCTTCACCGGCTCACCCACGTCCAGGTTCCAGATGAGGACCTGATAAGCAGACACGCAGAGGTGGGCCAGCCTGCTCGGCCATGACAGGTGTCTGCCCTTCCAGGCACCTCTGTCAAAGGCCGATGCGTCCCCACCCACAAATCTGCGGCTATCCCCAGGCGCCACAGCCTGGCCTGGGGCCCAGTTCCCTTGAGCAAGGATGAGTGCTCCTTGCCAGTTTCTGTGGCTGGCACACCTTTTGAGGGCAGGCCTGGGGTGAGGGGCCCGGGTTCATTCTCCTTCCCACTGCAGTTTTGGTTGCCCTTTCTCTCTAAGAGGGCAGCAGTATTTCAAAGATATAAAACCGGGCAAGAGTGTGTCCAGGGCATGCGCAGTTTTCCAGTCCATCAGCACAAGAGGGGCAGGAAAGCTACCTCTGGTCTCTCTGGACCCTGGGAATGACCGGGCCACAGGAGGTGCTCGGTCATGTGTTGTGAGAGAATGCATGAATGAATCCACCAACATGGCCATCTTGGGGTACATGCTCAGGGCAGTGACAGTGCTTCCTCTGGGCCCCTGAGATGTCTTCTCACTCCCTCCTACCGCCTCCCAGCCTGAGTCGGCTCTGGCCACAGCTGCCCTCCCGGCGACCCACCTTGTAGTCGTAACCCGCGCTGAACAGGATGTTGTTGGTGGTGGGGTGCCATTCAACCAGCCCCACACGCCGGCTATGCCCGTGCAGCTCCAGGAGCGCCTCTGTCATGTTCCGCTTCAGCCCACCCTCGGGGATCTCCCAGATCCGTACCTGCAGAGGGCACCGAGGGCCTGAGCATGGTTGCAGCCAGGAGACGCCCTGAGGTCCGCTCCCCAGGACCCCAGATTGTCGGAGATGTTCTCAGCAAGGTCCCTCCGGACCAAGGCAGGCAGGAGAAGAGACCATCTCTCCTTTGCCTTTGGGAGGGTTTTCTCCCACAAGTCTGTGCTGCCCCGAGTGATTATGACTGCTGTGGTGACGCTCCAGCCAGGCCCACCACTACTTGTTCCCATCACAAGTCTGCCTCTGCTTCCTTCCCACGCCCTCAGAGCTCACCTTCAGCCCCGACCCCTCTGTTTGCACTACATGACCTTGGGCCCCACCCCAGCTATCACCCAGATTGGACACCTGAGCAGAGGGAAGCCCATCTGGGAGGCCCAGAGTCCTCCACAGAATGAGCTAAAGCAAGTGGGTTAGAGCTTGGCTTCTGAGCAGGAAGGGTGACAGTCTGGATGCAGCCGCTATTTCAGACTTGTGGATGCTGACAAAGAAGCAGGGGGAGAGTGGCCCCCCCCCCCCCAGAAACTTTCTTTCTCTTCAGGCTTTGAGTAGAATAAAATAAGGGACTGGGTGTGAAAGCTTATAAACTGTAAAGTGCTCTAAAGAACTAAGAAATTAGAGTTCATGTTTCAGTTGCTATTATCATCAGTGCTACTTACTATGACCTAGCAGGGTGAGGAAAGGGAGCATGTGACAACTCAGGATACCTTTAAAACAAACCTTTTTGAAAATCTGAACTCCACCCTTGCTAGTATGGAGAAAAACAGGAAAAACAGCTCTGGGTTACCGTTTGTACTCTTCTAAAATAGCCAAGTGAGGGGGAAAAAAAAAAAGCCAGTTTCAGCAAGATTATACAGGAACTTGTAGATTCAATTGGTGTTGGCAGTATTATAAACCAGAGTAACTCTTTTGGGAAGCAATTTGTCAATTTTTAATGGGAACCATGAAGACATTATATTCTTGACCTAGTAATTTCATTCTTTATATCTAAAATAAGCAAAAATCTTCAGGCATGAAGACATTTGTTACAGCATGGAAAATAGAGAAACACCCCAAGTGATCAATATTAGGGGGAACAATTTAATATGGCAGATCAGAAGAGAATACAGTCCCATTATAGTTATGAATAAGGTTATGAATACATTGGGAAGTGTGTCAAAGAGCGATAAAGGGAGTTCTAAGGACTGGGAATGGGGTCCCCCTAATTCCCTTGGCAAATTTCCCTTTCTGGTACTTTCCCCTCAAACTAAAGAAATGGATATTTCCCACACATTTGTTTCCCCCAAAGTCTGAGCCCCACACATCAGACACAGGAGGCTTTGGGGCAGGAAAGGCAGCTTGAATTAAGGATTATGGGCCTCGCCCTTTGGTGCACCCTCCTCAATTTCAAAAACTCACTCGGGAAAGCTTCTAATCAGGCCTAGCTCCATGTTTTCCTGGCCTCGTTGCCATGGCCTTTGGCTGCCCCATGTCCATGGTGGCAAGAGCTAGGAAGGGACAGGACACAGGGAGCTGACACAGGGCTGTCGCAGGGGTTTTCCTTCATGCACTCTGTACATGGACATCCAGAAATGAGGTCTGATCTAGGAAGAGAAGTTGCAGTGGGGACCAGGGTGAATGACCCAGAGACGGCCAATAGGACACTCTTTGCTCTAAATACAGGAGAGGAGGTGACCCTTGAAGTGAGGAGACTGATGGTTAGTTAGACACATACCTCGCTCCCACCAAGCACACACGCATGCACACACACACACATCACACCCATACCGCAGTCCCAAACTCAAGATCTCTTCCTACCCCTCACATCCCGCATACCTCCACAGCACCAAACTCCCCTCCACCACACTCACCTGCTTTCCCTATACATCCCAAAACTTCCACCTCCTTCACACACACCACACCCCAAACTCCCCACCCAAGGCTTCCTCATACAACCCCTTGACATTCCTTTATACCCAAAGAGATGCTATTACACATACATATTTCTCTGGAACTTGCTTTTCTCCTGTCACAGATGGTGGGCACCTTTCCATACCACCACCTTTGTGTCTGCTTTATTTTTTCAAGTGGCCAGAAGGGCATCTGGATATGACTGTGCCACAAGGGGTGACTCCAGCTTCTGCTGGGCATTGCCCATTGTTCACCAGGACAGTCTATCCATGACTGATAGCTCTATAACTCACGTTTGTGCATGGGTGTGAGCATTCTTAGGGAACAGAGGCTTAGAAGAGTTTTATTTTTTATGGGCCCTCCCTGGTTGTACAGGTGTTAAAATGCAGCACTATGAAGCCATCGGCAGTCACTGCAGCACGAGTTCGATTCCAGACCGGGGACCTGACCCACATGGCACAGCAGACCTCTCCTAACCCACCCACAGCTCCCCTCAGCTGTGTGTTTCAGTACATCTGCCTGTTCTGCTCCCTACTCTGTCTTTGGTGAGTCCTCTCATCTTCCATACCTCTGGCCTGAACCTCAGTTCTTGTATGCATTTTTTTTTTAAAGAAGAGTTTTATTTTTTAAAATAGTGACTGCAAAATTGTCCCTAAAAGCTGTCCTGGTTTTCACCAACAAAGTCTGAGAGCACATCTTTGCCTGTGTTTCTAACATGATGTTTAAGAGTGAGTTTTGCCCCTCCAATAAACCTTACAGAATGCCCTACCCTGTTGTTTAGATTTGCATTTCTTTGATTCTTAGAAATACTGGGTATCTTTTGGCCAGGCTCTGAGCCACCCTTGTTTGCATTTGAGGAGGAGGCACTGGAAGCTTCCAGATTAAAGAGATGAGGCAGATGGCGGGCCAGCGTGGAGGTGTCTGGAGCAGAATGCTGTCTGCGGACATTCTAGCACGCTGGCACAGGGACATCAGGCAGTCAGTGCTGAGGAAGCTCCCTAAACAGCAAGTTGGGCCACATTCATCTCCCCACACCTCTGCTGAGCCAGGTCCTTGCAGCCAAAGAGATGGTCACTGAGCTTGCCTTGGCTTCTGAGCAGCACAAAGTGGGGTGGTAAAGCAGGGGACCCTAGTGTACACAGAGCTGGAGGAGCTTCGAATTCATCCTTGGAATAGGCGCTAGGATGAAAGAGTCTGGGAGGAACAGTGTTAAAGGTGGCATGTTGATCCATGTTTGAAAAGGCAGGTGGGGAAGGTGGACAGATCACGGAGAATGTGGGTTGGGGCACAGCAGGCGGGAAACCACAGGCAGGCCGGTCTGGCTGGTGTGGAGCAGGCAGGCACGTGGCAGAGGTGACCAGAGGCTGGCCGTGTCATCTGGGCACCCCCTAAGACCCAAAGAAGCCCTGCTTGAGCTGAGTATCAGGAAAAACCTTCCCCCATTACCATGCAAGCCAGCTAGTGAGATGTCCTTGGCCCATGACTTGCTGTGTTACGCAGAGACTAGAGGAAGCCGTGGCGTGAGAACCCACCCAGGCTCTGGCCCCACCTACGAGGTGGATGACCTTACACAAGCCAGTTGTCCTCTCCCGGGCGCAGGCGTGTGGTTGGCAGCCCTGTGGAGGCAGGTGCCTTCAATTCAACTGGGCTCAGGGCTGTGGGAGCTGGAAAATTTGTAGCCACTTGAGCTGCTTTGTTGGGGTGACCGCTCTGCCTAGGAACCTGGGGGCTAAGCCAAAGTCACGAGAGGCCAGGTCCAGGTCATGTTTATGCTCCTGGATGTGACTCCTCAGGAGCCCAAGGCAGCAGGGAGCCCAAAGAGCTGTTTCACCAATAACTTAGATGTAGGCCCCAGACAGTGCCCTGGAGACCCTGATAAAAATGCTCCCCAGAAAGGGAGAGGCACCTTGCTTTTTCTTTACTGCCTTCTCGGACCTCAGGTTTTCTCATTTGCGCATTAAAACCATATTCGCTAGTCTTCTACAGTCTTCCAAAGTTCTTGCTTTGACATTCCTGGGAGAAGAGGGCTCTGCTCTCCCCACCCTTCCATACCACACGCTGTGACGGCACAGAGGGGCTCCCTTCACAGTGGGCCTACTCAGCTGGAAAAGGCATTCCAGCCCCTAAGTGTCCGAAGGATTTGTTGAAAACAAAGAGGGGATGGGCGTGGGAGGAGCGCTGTGGATCCGCCCAGGGCTTGCTCTGGGAGGTCACTCAGATCCAGCAGGAAACCGGTAAGTCTGCCAAAGCGGATTTCTGGAAGGAAGGGGTGGGGAAAGTGGCAAAATTCTCTCTCTAGCAACCAGCAGTGCGTGGACTGTCCCCCACTTGGGTCTCTAGGTCAGAACCCAGCTTCCCTCAGCTGCATTCAAGCCAACAGAGGACGCTTAGCCTCTCCCTGTGTGCACTTGTGGCTAAGGCAAGGAGGCATACGAGTGTTGACACAAGGTTGTGCAAGTCTTCCCTGCGCAGTGCAGTAGGAGGGAACGGCTGGCTAACAATGGGAACTTTGTAACCGACAAGTTGTTCAGATCCAGGCACTGACCTTTTTGGCTGTGAGATTGCTGCCTAATTACTTAGCCTCTCTGGGCCCCAGTGTTCCATCTGGAAGGGTGATTATATCTAGATAATAGAGTTGCCACGAAGACTAAATAAAGATAAAATATATATCCTACCAAGCAGAATGCCAGGAACTTAATAAAATTTAACCACCGTGGGGATTATATACAAGTTTTAAAAAAGTCAAATTTTGGAAGTGTTTATGGTTTCCATGTGTACACTGTTGCCCCAGTGTGATCAGTATACGCAGCACAAAGTTGGTCTCCGTTTTATGGAGTGGTGCATACACCTCCTCTTTTCAGTTATGATCGGTTTATGCAGGTGTGGTCAGAGCTCTGCTTTTGGATATACTGAAGGTCATGGCTGCTGTGACGTAGAGCCAGGGCCTAGAGAGGGTCCTAGTAAGCAGTTCTGACCACACTTCCTGGGGGGAAGAATGCTTCTTTTAGGGAATCTGCTTCTTGCACAGATACCGCAAGCAGAAAGTGTTTGGTGTCTGTCTATGGCGGCCTAGAGGAGGAGCTGAAGTTACAGTGGCCCTAAGTAGCTGGGAGAAGATGGGGGAGCCTGACGCCATAGCACCTACTGAAAAACAACTCTGTCTGCAGTAGTGCGGGGAGAAACAGAAAATTTAAGATATGCTCTCTGCCCTCTGGACGCGCTCAGGTCAGCTGTACTACATTACGCTGACACTACCTCAGATTTCTATCAGACCTTGTCTCACACACAATGCCTGGGGCCAAAATCATAACAACTGTCACACCAGTGAAGAGAAAGAAATGTGGGGGTCTTGCCTAGGGTCAGCGGACTCCTGGACTCCCAACCTCCCCACTTCTTGTCACTTATTTTGTTCATTACTAGAAACTCAGTTTATCACCATTCACCTATACAGGAGGTAGAATCTCAAGGTGCAGCTTAACATTGATATCTGCTGACCACTTAACTGTTTCCAGCTTAACATTGATATCTGCTGACCACTTAACTGTTTCCAACGTGGGGAAAAAAGCCAATGCAAAGCCAGGCAGGTGGGAACAGCCCTGAGGGATCTTCAGGGGGGTCCAGAAGGAAGTGATTGCGTGTCAACTGCTGAAGGTTCCATGAGTAGGTTGTTAGAGGAACAAATGAGAATGTAACTGTAGGGCAGGGCGCAAGAAAGATGTCTGTTACTGCTGCTACTGCTGCTGATTATTCTTACACAGATGAGGAGGTAAGGCACAGAGAGGTTAGGAAACCTGCCCAGGTTGCACAGCGAGGAAGGAAGGATCTGGGATGCAAATTCAGAATTTGAATGAGGCAAACTATTTTATTCTCTTTGGGGAGTTCCTGTCCAATCCTTTTTTTCTCTGTGGATTGAAGTGACATTCTGGAGAGGGCATGAACTGACGTTCAGTGTGTCTATTCCAGGGAAGATTGCTGTTCTGTGCCCCTGTATCTAAAGAGCACCCTCCTTGGGACACAGACTACCTGCCCCTGGATGGTCGACTCCTCCACACAGGGTGGTGTGCTAAGCACCTTCAGCCTGGCACCTATTGGTTGAATGAATGAAGAATCCGAGAGGCTCAGAGTTCTTCCCACCAGCAGGAGGTTCAGCAATGTATCAACCCCAGTCTGGGAGCAGCGAGATCGGCCTTTACTGTAGTTGGTGGGGAACTGGAGAGACAGGAAATTACCTCTTTAGTTTTGATTTGGAAAGGACATCCTGGGGTGCTCATTGAGCAAAAAATGAGATACAGTGGAAAGAACACTGGGGGTCTGTGTTTTCACTGATCTAATTTTCGTGATGAGCCCAACTGGGCTCTTTTTACAGCAGGGCAAAGCAACTTGTCCAAGATACCAGGTTTGGGAAGTGGCAGAATCAGGATGGAGTCTAGGCCTGTGGACGTCTGCGCCTGGCTGCTTAGCTGAGCCACATGGCCACTTCTTTGCAGCTGTCAGCTCCCTTGGTGAGGCTGCAGCCAGGCGTTGGCTTCTCAAGGCCACTATCCTTCCATTTCTAAAAGGAGCGTGTTAGTCCCTTCCAACTCCGAGGTATCAGATTGTGTGTGTGTGTGTGTGTGTGTGTGCAGGAGAGCAAGGAGGTGGGTAGCTTCCTGCTGCTTCCAGCCCCATCCCATCCCCAGCTCTGTGGTCCAGAGGGAGAGGGGGAGGGGGGGCAGGCAGCCACTGGAGGGAGGAGCTGAGGCATGGAAAGCAAAGGACAGTTGCTGAGCTGGCCCACCCTGGAGGGGGGCTCCCCCCTCCCTCCGGGATCCCTGTCTCCTTCTTGAGATGTCAGAAACCTCTCCCTCTGTGGCTGCTGGCCCCACAGAAAGGCTGGGAGCAGGAGCCTTGCAAACCCATAGCGCCCTTTCCTGCTGCCTGCCAGCGGCCCTCCCCGGCTGCGGCAGAAGCTATAAAAAGCACAGCCCTTCAACAATAGGTGACATCACCCAGCGGCAGAAAGAACTGGATTCTGCTAGATGCCAGGGAGAGTTACATCCCCCACACCCCTCCCTGAGGAAGGGAGCCCCTTGGGAAAGGGCTTGGGTGGTTCCACTGGGTCCCTGGAGAGAGGGGACCTCCTCACTCTCTGGGGCAGGGGAGTCTGGTCCTAAGGGACGAGGGGACTGGATGAGCTCCGGAAAACCGGAGATTTTCAGGGCTGGGATATGAGGAAAAAACTGGGCTTGAGAGGCGATCAAGGGGCGTTCAGTGTGCTCTGAGTGTTCTGAGGGACAAGTAGAGGATGTGGGGGAGTAGGGGTGGGCTCTGTGCGCTTCCAAGAGACAAGCCAAATACCGGCCCAGTTTCCCTGGGCCCCTTAGGCTGGTTCCCGCCCCAGCTCCCAAGTGCAGCGCCCAGTACACAGGAGGTTTGCTGGCTGACCCAATCCTGGCTTTGGAAGTCTTGTGGGTGTGCTGTGAATTGACGATGTTGACTGCAGGGGCTCTGGTTTCTCTAAGGCCTGTTCCTTGCGATGCTCTGATAGAGAGGGCGGCCAGTCAGATCAGGCAGGATGGTGTGGTGCTGCAGACTCCTCACCTCACCCTGCCTGCTGTAAGCAACATCTCCTTACACTCCGCCCCTCGCCCCGCCCACCACCTCGCCCTTCGCCCCGCCCACCGCCCCTCGCCCCGCCCACCACCTCACCCTTTGCCCCGCCCACCGCCCCTCGCCCCGCCCACTGGACCCAGGACCTGCTGGCAGGTGGATGCGCCCCTCAGTGCTCCCTTAGTGCTTGGTGGGCTTTGCACAGAGAAGACAGATATAAACACTGTTTGATGAGTCTCAAAAACTGACTTTTCACATCTGGGGCTCATTCCCCTCATCTGGAGAGCTAGGTCTGGTTTGAGGACCTCAGAATGCTGACTGGCAGCCAGAAACCTGGCTTTGAGACGGACTCTGGATGACCGTGGGCACTGTGCTTCCCTCTGCCTCAGTGAGCCTTTCTCCAGGAGGGATTGGCTCCAACCTCTGGGGCTGCTGCGACTCTCCTGCGAGGCCCCCACCCTTGCCCTTGAGGCTGGGGAGGCCTGAGACCCGAGGACAAAGGGCTGCCCTGAGCTGCTGCTCCTGGGGCAGCTGGACTGGCAGCAGGAGCAAGAGCTTATTCCTCTCTGTTCCAGAGACTTAATCTCCTCTCTGATCAGCTGCCCTGGGTCTGCCCCTCCCTCCCTGGGCCCCAAGCCAGTGACCTTTCTCTTCATCTCCCCCTACTCTCCAGCAGCCATACCCCACTCCATCTCTCTAGCGCCACATGCTAGGGCTTGTCCAGTTAACTCAGGGTACACCTCTTCCATGACCGACTCTCTAGCTCCCCTTCCTTGATCGTGCACACACTCTCACACACACAAGTGCACGCAGTATCTTGGTTTACACTGAGAGGGCTTGAGAGGCACAGGTTCGTAATCAAAGTCGGGGTGCTCACTGTCTCTGGCTGCACCCCCTTTTGCAGCCTCTTCTGCTTGTCCTCTTCCCTCCCTTGTCTCTTCCTCAGGGCTCCTGTTGTATGAGATGACTCATTATCCTACCATAACACATGCATTCTGCTATGGTTTGAATGTTTATGTTCCCCCACAGGGAGTAGGAGGCGGAGCCTTTGAGTCTTGAGGGTGGGGCCTACATGAATCAGATCAGTGTCCTCATAAAGACTCCAGAGAGACACCTGACCCCTTCCGTTATGTAAGCATACGGGGCCCTCACCCACCATATTGGTACTCTGATCTCAGACTTTCAGCTTCCAGAACTACAAGCAATAAATATCTATTGTTTACAAACCACCAAACTGGTACTTTAGTTATAACAGCCTGAGCACACTGCAACATACACCCTCCAGGCTGCTGCTTTTCCTCTTCCTAGGCCTCCTTCACCCCTTTCTACAACCAAAATCCTGTCCCCCCAGGTTCCATCTTTCTTTATCCCCTCTCTCCTGCCTCCACTGCTGTCAAAATGAGCCCCTCTCTCCTCGCTTGTGTTAACTGAGGGCTTTGACCTTAGCGCTAATAAGAAGTTGGTCAAGCCCCTCCTACTCTCCTTACTCCACTGCCCAACCATTCCTTTGTGTGCCAGCTGACCTCCCTCCATCCCAAATTTTATTAGAGGAGACTGAATCTCTTCCTTTGGATAAATTGGTTAGCTGGGTGACATTCACTCACTCTATTCATTTGCCTTCTAATCATCCTGTTTATTCCTCCATCTATCCATTACCCATTCATCCTGTCATGTCTAGCCATCCATCAATATAGTCATCACTTAACAATCATCATCTAACAATTCATTAATCTTTCTATCCACCCACCCATCTACCCATCCATTCATCCATCCACCTACCCATCTGACTATTCCATTCAGTCCCACCCATCCATCCACCCATCCATCCACCCATCCATCCATCCATCCATCCACCCACCCATTCATCCATCCACTCTATCTATCCACCCATCCATCCACCCATCCATCCATTCATCCATCCATCCATCCATCCATCCATCCATCCATCCATCCATCCATCCATCCA
>NW_004567124.1:4120510-4154091 GCF_000260355.1 Condylura cristata
CCATCCATCCACCCATTCATCCATCCTCCCACCTACCCATCTAAGGTGTTAGAGTACTAAGATTCATTCTGGATGCTTGGGATTTAGAATCTATTAGGTCACGGCCTTTTCTCTCAGGAGTGCACCGCCCACTTGGGAAAACAGGAGGTAGGAACTCAAAGTTCCTTTCAGTTCCAGCATCCCGGGAATCTACGACCTGTAACCAGGCTATTGTTAGGCAGTAGGTAGATGCCTGAGGTCTTAGCAAAGGGCTCATCTTCGTCTACCCAGGGCCACCAGTGGCTGGAGCAGCTCCTCCTCACCAGCTCAGCTGAGGCTCTGAAATCCCCTCTTACTTCTAAGTTGGTGTGTGGCTCTTGCTTAGGGGAGGTGTGAGGAAAGGCACGTGACTCCCAGAAACATGGAGGCGATGCAACACCTGCTCTCCCTCTTCCTGTGAAAATCCGTAAAGCCCAGGGAAAGGTGAGCCAGGGAGCAGCTTCCATTTCTACTCTCCCCGGGTTTGTATCTCCCTGTCTCCAAAATCTCACTGCACTCTTTCCTCCTTCCATCTCCATCTCTCCTATCTGTCCTCTCTTCTGCCCTCCATGTTCTCCCTGGTTCCTCCTTTCCTTTCTCTTATTCCTTATCAGTTTCCACTAAGTGGTGGGACACATGAAGTTCAAATTCTGGGCCACTTTTGTGGGACTTGGGCAAATCATGGCAGTTCTCAGACCGGGGCCCTTTTCTAAAACCACGGCTCACAGAGGACAAAGCCCCGGGCACCTGTGCCTGGCTGCAAGAGCAGCTCTTCCTCATGCTCCCCAATTTCCTTCCCTGCTTCCTCCCACCCCCTTCATATTTTTTTCTTCTGCCCTTCTCCTTTTGAGACCATAGACAAATTGAGTGCGGAATTACATAATTTTTTGGTTCTAATTCTCACCTACAAAATCAACACCTCCAAACAGAATCTCACTAAAGGCACAAGGGTTGCCAAATATTCTGTGGATTTGTTCCCTCAGTCCTTTTCCTAGCCCCACTCTCCCACCCAATCCTGGGCTAGCTGGAAGGGTGACAGAGAGGACAGAAGAAACACCAAGAACAGAGGAGTTTAAGAGGGGCCTCCGGAAGGAATCACTCTCCCAGGAAGCCCCCCTCCTGCTCACCGATGTGTCCTCAGAACATGAGGCAATGATGTTATCGATGAAGGGGTTCCACTTGATGTCCAGGACATTACCCTGATGACCGCAGACCTTGGGGTAGTTGGGTTCAATCCTGCCAGTCTGCCGAGAAGGAAGAAAGGGTGAGAGAAGGAAAAAAGGGGGTTAGTTCTGAGGTCCCAGGGTAGCCCAGCAAAAACAACCTATATTCTGGGCCTCTGATCTGTACTGGGAGGCCCTTGAAGACCCACAAAATCTTGTCTTTGGGTCCCTGCATCAAACTGGACCAAAATGCTCTGAGGTTGCATCCTCCCTAACACTGAATGGTGGGAGAGGTACCCAGCAAAACTGTGGGGGTGATGAGTCACTGATGGCACACACCTATGTCTATATTAATAAAAAGTGTCCCTGCATTAAGTAAAACAACTTAAAGTTAAGATAGTACTGTCCCCCTGAGGAGCCAAGCCCGTGGTAGCTGCACGGAGCACGTACACCCAGACACCAGGGCCGTTTCCCCACTGCTGTGGCATGCTATAGTCAGCTTTGGACCAGGAGGGGGCCTGAGTCTCCACAGAGGTTATTCCACCTGAGAAGTGTACAGAGCTGCCCAGATGTGGTGTGTGTGTGCTGTGTGTGCACACAGTATGGTCAACAACTGCACACAGTACGGTCTTTGGAGTCACACAGGCTGAAGTCTGAGCCAGAGCTCTGCCACCATCACTTAGCTGTGTGGTTTTGGGTAAGTCGATGAACCTCTCTGAGTCACAGTTTCCTCATTTCTGAAATGAGGGTACTGACACCTACCTCTTAGGGTCGTTGTAAAGAATGACTGGGCTGAATATTGTACCCAGGTGGAAATGATGATTACAGTGACTTCTCAGTTGATGACAGGAATACTGTCCTAGAGGTCTGACAACACTTCCTCCAGGAAGGCTTCCTGACTTTTTAGTGGAGGAAGAGTGGCTCCTCTGTGTGCTCACAGCACTCTGTGTTATCCTTTATTCAAGTGACCATCACATGTAATTGTAGTGTTTCCATTTATTTGTGAGCAACTGAGTCCAGGGCCTGTGTTTTCCTTGCCTCTGAGTGTCCAGCCCCTCAGCAGGCCGGCACACAGTAGGTACTGAGAGGCATCTGTGAGGAGATGTGTTTGTGCAAGAGGAAGCCCATGCTAGTGGCCTTGCTAACAGTGGCCCGCTGTCAGAGGGCTTCACGGCAGGGCGTACCTCACGCCGCTGGGTTCCTCAATAATGACGACACCTAGAACCGTTTCTGCCACGCCCCGGCTAATGTGTCTTTATTTCACCAGAGTGATGGGCCAACAGTCACTCAGAGCGTATGTCCCGCTGCAACCTCGTCCCTTCCCTTCCTGCCATCAGCTCATTTTCCAGCTCCTTTGATTGTTCTGGGACACAGTGATGGCAGAATGGGTGGAGAATAAATGACCTAAGAGAAAATGGCGGCGAGGAAGGAGGCAGAGAAAGCCGAAGAAAGCCTCAGAGGTTGTGCTCAGGGATATGCCACCGTCAGTGCACTCCCTGGGGAAACTGGAGGGTGGGTGGGGTGAATTGGAGAGTGCTGCTGTCGGCTGGGCATGGGATGCCCTTAACCATCTGTGAGGGATGCAATTCGTTTGGGTTGTTGGCCTATGTTGCTTTAAATGAGACTAAGTGGAGACTCAGTCACGTATGAGCTGCATCTACAAGGGCTGCACATTATCTCCTTTAACACAACACTCCTATGACTTAGGCGTGAGGAAGTGAACGCCCAGAAAGGTTAAGTAATATGCCCAAGGTTACCCAGTGGAAGGCAAGCTGGGGTCCCCACACAGGGATGACCCCAGAAGTTGAGCTTTCAGGAACCCCCTTTCTTGCTGTTGGTCAGCTCCCCCTCTCCAGCTCCAACCTCCCTGGCAGGCAGGCCTACTTCCTTTTCGACAGAGCCACTTCCTACATCTGACCTCAGAGCCTGAACTAGAGTGACCTTGATCAAAGCGCACTGCAGTAAGCGCCTGGCACCCACTCCAGCCCAGGCAGGTCTGAGGGACACCGATCAGTCAATAAGGAGCCATCCGATCACAGCAACTTCTGGCCAGCAGCTGGTGGGTGATGCACCAGAACAGGTTAAGTGGTATCACTGGAGACTATTCAGAATGGGAAGAGGGCAGAGCCCTGTGCTAGGAAGGAAATAACTCTTTTTTTCAAAGATTTTTTAAAAATGTATTTATGCATACACAACTGGGGTACAGGCCAGAGGTGCAGGGGCGGTGAGAGGATTCACCAGGACAGAGTGGGAAGCAGAACAGGCAGATCTACAAAGTACACTGCTGAGGGGAGCAGCGGGTGGGTCAGGAGAGGTCTGCCACGCTATGTGGGTCACCTCCAGGGCAGGCGGGGATCGAACTTATATGGAAGTGGCTTTAGCTTCTTAGCGCTGTGCTTAACCTGCTGCGCCACCAGGGAGGGCCAAATTAACTTTTTAAAGCAGAGAGTGATCTTGATGAAATTCATACTTCCAAGTAGACCTCTCTGTACTAAATGGATGATTCCTAGTGAGATGGGTGACTATGATTATCATTGCTTATGTGAATGGTGACCCCTAGAGTTGGGCTACGACAGACCTGCCTGGCTCTCTGGGACAAACCTGAAGGCAAGGGCCCCCTTTCAATCTGATGGCTCTGGTTTTCCTGATTCATGCAGTAGGGTCCACATAAAATGTTCCAAAGACAAATTCCACTGCTGTGAAGAATTTGAAAAATCTCTGTCACACACAGAAATCAAGCAAATTAATAATTTCCTAGAATTAGTAATTCTAGGGGAAAAGTACTAGTAATCAAAAGCCTGAATATTTACTTAAACAAAAGTTACATTATAATATACTAGGACGACCGAGGCAGAGGAAGTGTGTGTATAGTAAGAGAAAGAGAAAACAGGAAGAGCCAGATCCACATCTTCCATAACGGGAAGCCAAAAGACAATGTCTAAGATTTTTAAAAATCTAGGCATAGCAGTGAAAGTATGTAATTAAGAAATACAGAGACGTGTGCAAAGTAAATAGTTAAACACAATGAAACAGTCTGAAAAGGTCGGGTCTGAAAAGGTCGCTACCAGAGAGCAGGAAGTGGGGGTTAAGCAAAGTGGCACAGGACTGAAGTTATCACCTGTGGCTGCCCATAAATATTTAAAAACTAGTGGTGTGTGTGTGGGGGGGGCGAGGGATGTCTCCAATTTGCAACATTGCCAATATCAGGGGTGTGAACATCCCCCAACCCCAAAGACTAATTTCAAACTTGTGGATGTCAGCAAAAGTAGAGTTAGAAGAGACTCGCAATAGCAGAGATCATAATGTAACATTTAGAGATATAATAGATGCAAATCACTTCAAGAACACAGTAAAATGTAGCACAATCACTAGACAATGCAGAGTTTTTAATATTTAGTACCTGTTTTTTGAATATGACTCAATTAATTGAAAGTTTGTGTAACCTTAATTTTTAATAATGGCCATCTCTAACAGACGTCTTGCAAAACTCCTCAGAATGGAACAATAGGCCCTTCTGAGCTCCAGTCAACCCCAGCACACCCTCGGAGTACGACACGCCTCGCGGAACTATCAGCCTTCATGTGCGCAATTACTACTGGGACTGACCCCAACATGAAAGAACTAACAAATAAAACGCAAGTACCAGGTGTTCTAAAGTAAGCTTGTTCTGAAATTTTTTTAAATGTGAACACTCATCCCCTAGCCCCCGCAAATGCCTGTTTTCTGTTCCCATTTCACTATGGGGGTGTGAGCAGAGACCAATCCCAGAATGGGTTCTTAACTGGCACCGAGTCCTGCCTCTCATACATGAGCTCACTCCCATGCCAACACTGACAGCTATTACATATAGTATCATATTAATGTTATCGTAACATTATCAAGCATATATTAACCAATTAAATCACCTATAATCCTCACAGCAACATCTTACAGCTGAGAAAACAGGATAAGAGAGCTTCTAAGGAGGGAAGTCCGGGTTTTGCCTTTCCTGACTTACAAAATCACTGACTGAGACGGTCCCTTCACAGACTTGCCCCAGTGGTTGGTTTCTCAGGGGCCCCTGGGTCTAAACTGCCATCTGCTCCTTAACCTCAAAGAACTTCAGCTTCCACAGAACTGGGCAGAGAACTCACTGCATGGGGCGGGGTGGGGAAAGCTGGTGTTTGGAGCCAGTGTCCTGCAATCACTAGGGAAATCTTCACATGCTCTTGGTGCAGTCTTACGCTGGAGTGTCAAGGGGCAAACCCCACACGGTCCCTGGGACAGGCCTTCCATCTCAAACCTTGGGTGCCACTATGACCCAAGTCTTTTTCAGTAAAGATTTATTTATTTATTCGTACAGAACTGGGGTACAGGCCAGAGGTGTAGGGGCAGTGAGAGGCTTCACTGGAGAGAGTGAGGAGCACAATAGGCTGACTGACGAAGTACACTGCTGAGGGGAGCAGCAGGTGAGACAGGAGAGGTCTGCCGCGCCATGTGGTCACCTCCAAGGCGGGGGATCAAACTTGCACTGAAGCGGCTGCGGCTCCCTTGCAGTGCTGCGTCTTAACCCATTGCGCCACCAGGGAGGTCCTGCAATCCAAGTCTTTTTTTTTTTTTTAATTAAGATTTATTTATTTATTCATACAGAACTGGGGTACAGGCCAGAGATGCGGCGGGTGAGAGGATTCACCAGAGACAGAGTGGGAAGCAGAGCAAGCAGATCGAAAAAGACCACTGCTGAGGGGAGCAGCAGGTGAGACAGGAGAGGTCTGCCGCGCCATGTGGTCACCTCCAAGGCGGGGGATCAAACTTGCACTGAAGCGGCTGCGGCTCCCTTGCAGTGCTGCGTCTTAACCCATTGCGCCACCAGGGAGGGCCCAACAACCCGAGTCTTTTTAAAGACAGAGCTGTGCTGGGAGACAGGGTGTCTTGCAGATGTACCCTATGATGCATCCTATGTACCAAAAGACAGGACGGCGGGGCTGGGGTAGGCCTCTGTTCAGGGTGGGAGGGAGTAGGAAGCAGGCCAGCTTCCCACAGACCCTCCTTTAAAGGTCCTCACTCTCTAACCAGTAATTCCTCTTTGGGTATTCATCCCTATTCATCCCGGGGACATCAGCGGAGAACACCAAGACATTCTCTGCTGGGTTATTTATAAGAGGGAACAATATAATAAATGTCCAACAATGGGGCCCTGCCAAAGTGAATTGGTACAGGACAAAATAATGGAATATTATGAGGTCATTTCAAAAAGGATTTTCAAAGACTATGTAATGATGGCTTGGGATTGCTTCAGATCTACTGTTTAGTGAAGGAGTCAGAATCAAGTTATACACATAAAATGATCCCTACCTATTGAAAAAACACATAGTTTGTAAGAAAATGCATCAAAGTGTATCAGCAATCCCTGGCTAGTTGGATATTAGTGCTTTCTAATTCTTCCACAGTGAACATTTAACTTGCTTATTGAAAAGATGGATGTTATTAGAACACACACACATACATGCACAGGCCCACAGGCACACACATACTCCGTAGAGTCTATTGAAAAATATTCCCCCTGTTTTTGGTGAAACAGATCTTAAAGAAATGAGATACAGACTGATGTCTACCAGCTTTACATGTTCCAGAAGCTTCTGTGAAACATTGATGTATTTGCTGATGTACTTGCTGTCTACTTCCCTGACAGCACATAAGTGGTTTGGGGAAAAAGATCATTTTTGTATAAAATTATGTAACCAACTGAAATTAAGTGTGTGTGTGTGCATGCATGCGCACGAACTGTGTTTATGGGCAGACAAAGGCAAGGCCCTCTTTAGGAAAGGCTGACAGTGTGGCTCACCCACCCAGCAGGCTGCCTGGGGAGACAGGGGTGCTTCTGGCCTCAGTCCAGGCTTTAGCTGAACCCAGTGAACTGACTGAGGATGAGGTATTTTCAAAACAACCTGCATTGCAGCTTTAGCTCCTAGAATTTCCCATCGTTGCAAAGCTCAGTTTTGTACACAGAAGCAAAATGTTGTCTTACCCGAAGAATCAGCTTAGTGAGGCAGAAAAAACATACGGAGCAAGAGGTAGGGTTTCTAGGCCCAGTCTTGGCACTCTCCTCACCAGCTCATGACCTTGAACATGGCCCCTGGCCTCTCATGGTGTCCCAGCTTCCAACACCTTGCTGACACCCTTTCGGCTTCTTTGTGGCTGCCCACCTGACCCCATGAAGTGAGGCATCCTGCAAACAGAGTCTGCAGCTCCCGGCCCCGCTTGACTTCAGAAAGACAGGGATGCAATACTGTCAGCAGTGCTCATAAATGTGATGGTCATAAATGACCATCCAGCAAGGTTCCCAAAGTGCCAGGCCTTATGCTAAGTGACTTATGTATGATTTCTTTTTAAGATTTACTTATTTATGCATACAAGAACTAGGGTAGAGGCCAGAGGTGCAGGGGTGAGAGGATTCACCAGGGACAGAGTGGGGAGCAGAACAGGCAGACTGACTGTAATACACTGCTGAAGGGAGCAGTGGGCGGGTCAGGAGAGGTCTGCTGCCAAGTGTGGGTCACCTCCCTCGCAGGGGATCAAACTCTTCTTGATGCAGTGGATGAGGATAGCTCCTAGTGCTACACTCTAACCAGTTGTGCCACCAGGGAGGGCCCCACTTACATATGATTTCTATTTAACTTTTGTAACACACTTATAAAGAATGATCAAATCCTTATGATGCTCATCCATTTTATGGTTGAGAAAACTGAGCCCCAGGGGGTGACTTGCCAAGGGCGACAGCTGAAAAGCGAGATGCTGTAATTTGCCGCTGGCTCCGTCTGGCTGAGGCACTTTGGCTGTGGGCCTCCTATTTCAGAATGTGGGCAAGGCACCTGGTAGGTTGGGGGGAAAGTAAGTCACAAGTACGGCCTCAGGATTTCTCCTAGGGTTCTCAAAAGGGGCTGGCTGGCAAAGCCTGGTGAAGCTCACACATTCCAGGAGGCGAGGCAGGCCCTCCCCGCCCCTCCTCACCTCTCCCCACTGCTGCCTGAGGTCATTTGTGTGCTGAATCCAGATGCCACTGGAGCAGTGGTGATGGCCAATGGGAAGTGGCCAGTCAAGCGGACCTTGTCAAGGAGGCTCCAGGGCAGCTGCTAACACCACCCCAGTGGAACCCCAGACTTCAGAGTGAGAGCTTATCTGAATGAGCCACCTTGGTTTCCACATCCCAGACCAGCCCACTAAGTTGCCTGCAGGAACTTACTCTGGAGGAAGCTGACAGTACAGGGAGGGGAGGGGTGAGAAAAGAGAGGAGAGTCAGAAAATGGTTCTCCTAGAAACCCTGGCTGAAGGTCAGGCTCCGTGTCCTCGGCCTGGGCCTGAAAGGGACCTTGTCCACAGCTCACAGCCCTTGACATTGCACAAGGACCCTTCACTGTTAACGCTGCGGAGGAGCGGGGGAGCACGACAAATAAGGAAACAGCTGTGTTCACCCCACCCAGCAGTCCGACAGGGAGTCTGTGCAGGTTCAGAGTTCTGGGTGCCACAGGGGTGAGAGGGGGGTCTCATGCTCCTAAATATTGTGAACCCAAAGAGAGGATGCCCCACCCTAGGTATGCCCATTTTTTTAAAAAAGATTTATTTATTTGTGCATACAGAACTGGGTTACAGGCCAGAGGCGCAGGGGCAGTGAGAAGACTCACCAGAGACAGAGTGGGGATTAATGCTGTGCTTTAACCTGCTGTGCCACCAGGGAGGACCCAGTATGCCCAACTTTAAAGTCACTGTTTCCAACATACTTGTGCACCAGCACACGCGCACACACACACACACACACACACACCTCACTCCCCCAACACACATATCTTGCTTCCTATATAAGCTCCTTCCCATGGCCATTTCTACTCAGGCCTCCGACTGCCCTTTCCCTCTCTCCATCCCAGTCAGAGTTACTGGCCTCATGCCCTGGTAATGAGACCTGATAATGCTTACTTCACCCAGTAATCCTATAACCAGTCTTTTTTTTTTTTTTTAAAGATTTATTTGTGCATACAGAACTGGGGTACAGGCCAGAGGCTCAGGGGTGGCGAGAGGCTTCACCAGAGACAGAGTGGGGAGCAGAACAGGCAGATTGAGGAAGTACACTGCTGAGGGGAGCAGCGGGCGGGTCAGGAGAGGTCTGCCACACCATGTGGGTCACCTCCGGGGCAGGCGGGAATCGAACTCATGCGGAAGCGGCTTTAGATTCTCAGTGCTGTGCTTTAGCCCGCTGCGCCACCAGGGAGGGCCTACAACCAGTCTTTTAAGGACACTAGGGGGTTTGTTGAGGAGGACTAAGGGTCACTCCATTGCTGCTCGTAGGGCATCTAGTTGCCTTTAACATAAAGCTGTATCTGCTCTGGGTTTTCAGACTCTCAGGTCATCTGTTAAGAGATTTTGGCAGAGGACTTCACTCATGCTAGAACTCACAGGATTGTTCTGTGGGATTTCTGAAGTGGGTCCAGTGATTTGTTTCCTGTTGTCTGTGGTCTTCCACTGTCTCCCAGCCCATGTCAAATATGACTGTCTGAGAGTTCAGTGCTGCTGCAATAACTCTCCCCATCCACAACAGTCAATGGCTCCCTATTACTTAGGCTTAAAAAAAGTCCTACTCCAGGCCCTCCCTGGTGGTGCAGCGGGTTTAAGCACAGCACTGAGAAGCTAAAGCCACTTCCGCATGAATTTGATTCCTGCCTGCCCTGGAGGTGACCACATGGCCCGGCAGACCTCTCCTAGCCCACCCACTGCTCCCCTCAGCAGTGTACTTCGTCAGTCTGCCTGTTCTGCTCCCCACTCTGTCTCTGGTGAATCCTCTCAGTCCCCACACCTCTGACCTGTATCCCAGTTCTCTATGCATAAATAAATAAATCTTAAAAAAAAAATGCCCCTTTCCATTTGCCATCTGCCCCAGGACAAGAGGAGAGAAAGAGGGACCCTCTCTTCAGAAGCCCTTCCTGCAGAGACCCCAGCAGGCCTCCTGTATGTGAGAGGAAGCTCACTCAGGGTTGTGATCGTTCTTGACCAGCCTGAGATTTGGGGTGCAGCACCAAACTTCTGTTGCAGCAGACAGCACTAGCCGGGGTGGCAGGCCCTGGGCTCATCCCAGAGTGTGGTCACCCTCTGAGAAACAGGCATTCTAGAAAAGCAGAGATAGGAAACAGGTGGCTCGCTTCCCAACCCTGGGCTTCCAGGGCCACAGCAGGATCGCTAAGGGCTCACTGTGCTCTCTGTAGCCTGCAATTCTCGTGACTAGGGGTGTGTACGAGGTGAAGTCAGCGTGCATGTGGGCCTGGAGCCACGTGGCCCTCAGCGCTTCACATCCAGCTTACTTTAAGGGAAGCCCCTTGCTAAGCTTCTCTCCCCATTCAGTGGATTCCCAGAGGCCTCTGATGAGTTCATCACTATAAATGCTTTCACATCTGTCCCATCCTCCCCAGGCCCCCTGCCCAGCAATCTGCCAGTTGATCTCCTTGATGCTTGTTTTTTCTTGAGCCCAGTGCAAGATCTGGCATTCTGTAATGATCACTTCCAATAGGCAACTATTCCAGAACCTTCTGTGGTTGTGACCATTTGTAGGAATTTGGGGGTTAGGTACCCAAGCCGCTTGCTGATTTGGCACCCTCCCACATCAGGCAATGCTGGTGGGACACAGCACCTCCCTTATCTGCCATCACGGGAGCTGCAGCAGGCTCCAACCCAGGGTCCTCTGCTGTCCTGGAGGTCACCTGACGGCTTGGCCAATGAGAGTCACCCACCAGGGTGGCCACAGACTGATTTCACTTCCTGCTCTGGGCTGTTTAGATGCTCTCCCATATTCCAAGACTAGTTCCCCTCTGCCCCCAACCCCTTGTATCTGTGAGGGCTCCCAAGTCCCTTTCTGCTTAAGACGATTCCGGTGAATTCTATCGTCAGCAGTCAGGACTCCTGACAGAGGCAGGGCCCTGTCCCTTCCTTACACATTCAGCTGGCCTGTCTGGCCGCTGAGTGGCCCACCCGTCCTCTTGTCCCCAGACTCCCTCACTCTTACCCATTAACTCTTCTTGGGGTCATGCTTCTCAGAGAGTCAAGAGACAGACTCAATTTTAAATGCTATGTCTCAGATCCTAATAAAATGTTAAGGTCTTTCCAAGTCCTAATATTACCTTCTCACAGACTGCTCCTTACGTCTGGGAGAAACACAGAACTTCTTTGCCACATTAAGCATGCCCCAGCCCTTGGTTTGGGAAATACAGTCCCCAAATCAGTGTGCTCACCCCTGGGCCATGATGGCCTCATGCCACTCACCACTCTCCTCACAACACCATCCTGAGCAGAGCTTGCCTCTCTGGGGCTTGGCAAGTCCAACCCTCTTTTTAAGAATCTCTGACTTCTGTGCCTGCTTAGACATTGGTCTGATTCCTTCACATCCTGTGATTTCTCTCTTTTCTCAACCTTCCTAGCCTTTCTCCCCAAGTTTCATTAGTTGTGGTAATACCAGCTGTCACTTTCTGAGGACTGCCCAGACTTGAAAGCAAATGCTACTTCAATTATTTACCACAACAACCTTATGAAGTACACACCATGGTGTCCATTGCACAGACGAGCAAACAGAAGTTCAGTGAGATTAATAAATACAGTGGCAACACCCTGACACAAGCTTTGTCTGACTTCTGAACTACATTGTAAGTAAGTTACAGGAGAGGTGGTGCTTAGTCTTCTTATCTGTTCTAATCCCTGTGTCGGCAGTCATGCCTGACAGCTGCTGAGCATTCCATAAATTTTTGCTGAATTAATAATGCCATCACCTGTAGATTTCATCAGGGTCCTCTGTAGAGTGGTACAGATTGTGCACTGCACAGTGACTCAAGAGACTTACCATACATTGTCTGATGTTCTAGGCCTCACCATGAGGCTGTCCTATTTCTCAATTTACCACTGTCTTGTATGGTTTGCTTTATGTCATGGGTGTTGGTTGCCTTCCCCAAGAGATTATCAGCAGCTTCATCTTAAATAAGAGAATCATGGAGAATTCCCAGTGAGCGTGGGATACAAGTGAAACCTTGCATCAGTCTATATGGAGGATCAAATGATCCCCATCTGCATGATGCCAGTGTTGTAGATGCTGCTCCTGTCTACAGTGGGAGTGGCAGCCGGGCCTCCCTCTGCTTGGTCTCCTCAGATATTCCACAAAAAGAACCCACAACCAACCAGCGCGTGCAACTCTACAGGGTCCCAGTGCCCACCATCTTGCCTAGACATTACCTAGATGCAGGCTTGGGCCACCACTGCCCACTAGAAACTGGAGTCAGTGACAGGGCAATAGACTCTGGCTCAGACCTTCAACCTTGCTCCGTCAGGGCCACCAAAGAGACCAGAGGAGGGCCTGCATCACCCTGGAGGCAAGCCCTGGGCCCTGAACAAGCACTTCCTTGATGAGCGGTTTATTCCTTAAATGCCCACTCATATCCCAAGCCTCCTTGTTAAATCCCCAGAGGCTGGGTGACCCTCACGCCAGGGCTGGTGGGTGAGAAGCATACTACATTCCAAGTGCCTGGGAATCCGGCCTGGTTTTTCCTCTGCTCACACCAATGAGTGACTAAGCAAGTTCCTACTGCCCTGTGCTTTGGTTTCCTCAGGAGACAGTAAAGTAAGTTTTCTTGGCACATCTCCTGGCACCCTAGAGGTGCCCAATAAATATTGGTTATTGTTATCAATGAGGATACAGGTCCCCGCTCCCTCACGCTCTCCCCTGCACTGTGCTGAGTGCCCCACACCTCTGTCTCCCTGTGTGACCCCCACAGTGAGCTCTCTGAGGGTGTGTGTGTGTATCCAAACCAGGTTTGCACTCCTGGGCCCAGCACAGCCCAGCACGGGTGTACAGCCACGACTGCGCACAGAATACAGACAGGGTCTAACCAGCTCTGGTGATGTGAAGCTGGCCCTCTGTCCTTTGCTCAAAACATAGACAGGCCCCTCCCTGGGTTTGGCGTTGGCCCCCAGAGATGAAGCCCTCTTGAATGTCAGCTTCAGTACAATCTGCTTTGGTCACTGCGGGGCGCCAGGCTCCCAGCAGACACTCAGCAAATGTTTACTAAATGAATACATGCATGAGAAGCAGGTGACACTTCCAGGAAGGCCACACTCTTCCTCACTGGTTCCAGGCCTAGGACAGGGGCTGGCTGCTCCTGCCCAGTCAGAGGGCGGGCAGGGAGCACGATACTGGTGCGCCTGCCACCTGGCCTCCTGCCAGACCCGTATCTTCCCAGTGACCTGGGCCTGCTCTCATGCTAAACAATAAACAGGGCCGAGGCCAGGTCCATGGAGGAAGCAGTCACATGCAGTCACAGGGCCTGGGTTACTGTGTAGGCAGCGGGGCCTGCTTGCTGAGGCTGCACTGTGGGGCGCGCCTCAGTGCTGCGGATCTCTGGGGCCCTCTGAGCACCTCCTTTCTCATTCTTATGTAATGGCTCCCACCACCTTCTGGGGGCTTTCTGTGGAGGAAGGGCAAAGAGGATCGGATGCCCTCCCCTCACCCCAGATGGGGTGGGGAAGGGCTCTAACCCACAGGGCTGTGGGTGAGCTAGCCAGCTAGCCACGTGTGCGAACTGTCACTTCCCTCCAGTGTCAAGATGCATTAGGAAGGGACATGGCACTTGAGTGCAAAGGGGTTCGGGGCCTCCTGTCAACTAAAGAAAGGCTAAAATGCAAGTGTTGCTAGGTCCCAGAAGGCAGGAGATTTTCACTGAGGCCTGCTCTCTGCCTGGGAAGGGGAAGGAGCCACAGCCTGTCCAGTTTCCCTTCTTCCCACAGTTGGGGAGAACCTGTGATCACTGGAGCTAGGGGACAGGGATCTGTTCTTGACATGACAGTAGAGGGGGCCGAAGCATCTTAGCTGTGGATACAGGAGGAAGGCAGGAGTGGGGGAAGGAGAGGTGGCCAGATGGGAGGAGACACAACAGAAGCCCCTCTGATCCAGTTGCTTCATCAGCAAAGGGGAGCACCATGGCCTGGGGTGGGGCAGGCTGGGGCAGTCTCCCAGGCCACAGCCCCAGGGCCTGTGGTAAGAACAGTTATTTCCTGTCTACCCACAGAGCTTTCGATGTTCAGCTCCCAAATAACCTTTGCCTTTCCAAGCAAATCCTTCAAACTTCCTGGAACACAGCCTTGTCATCTCTCTGTGCTCTTCTGGATGTTCCATGAAAAGCCACCTCCCAGGTACCCACAGAAATGGGAAAGGGGCTCCCTGTGGCAGAAAGGGGGCCTTTGCGGTCATCACTGCTGACAGAGGGAGGGTGTGTCCCTCTTTGGCCTCATGTGCACATCTGTACAGCAGATCTTCCTGCTGGGGGACCTCTGAGCTCCTGCAATTTTTTGGCTTGTGAAATCCACTTAGGCTCAGTGAGGGTGAGCCCCTAAGCTCTCCTTAAAACACAGGTCTGGGGCCCTTCCTGGTGGTGCAGTGGGTTAAAGCACAGTACTAAAGCTAAAGCCACTTCCACATGTGTTCAATCCCTGCCCTGGAGGTGATGCACATGGCGTGGCAGACCTCTCCTCACCTGCCCGCTGCTCCCCTCAGCAGTGTACTTCGACAATCTGCCTGTTCTGCTCCCCACTCTGTCTCTGGTGAAGCCTCTCGCCACCCCTGCACCTCTGGCTTGTGCCCCAGTTCTGTATGTACAAATAAATAAATCTTTAAAAATAAAGAAAAGAAAAGAAAAGAAAAGAAAAGAAAAGAAAAGAAAAGAAACACAGACCTGGGGCCAGCCCACATCCACCAAAGTGGGGGCTCCAGGGAAGAACATGTTGAGCATGCTGCCCAAGTGGTTCTAGACCAGCAAGGAGCTGGCACGGACATTTGGGAGCCCGGACACCAGCTGCGAGTTTCATAGGTCCCACCTCTGTTACTGGGGGACCCTGCCCCACTGCCCAGGAGAACCCTATGTGGACACGCCTGGCCCTCGCTGGGCGAGTTGGTGGTGATTTTCCTTGTCACTAAAGCAGCCCCCTCACCCTCTGTCACCTCAGTCCTAACAATTGAAGAAAATGACCTTCGTCTAGAATGGCTGAAGAAGTTGAAGGCAAAGATGGTTCAGGAAAAGGAGGAGGAGGAGAGTCTTCTTGAATTCAGGACCCTCTCTCTCACACACAACTCTCTCTCTCTCTCTCTCTCTCTCTCTCACACACACACACACACACACACACACACACACGATCTCTAACCTGATTGGATTAGAAGAAACATTAACTCAACCTGAGCCAATCAGATTCCCTGATCCTACCCCCACCCCACAAACTCACAGATAACTGGACACAATGAACATAAAATTAGAGCTTGAACCAATTGGATTCAACTACCCCATTTCAAATTGTAACTACCCTCCATCCTCCAGTTCCTCTGCTCCTTTTCCTAATTTATTTCTCTATTTAGCATGAATCATCTTCTGTTACACTCCAAGATTTACTGAGGATAATTCACCCTCTGTCTGCCCCACATGAATGAGGGCCTCACAAAGGCCAGAATTTTGTGGTTTGTTCTCTGCTGGGTCCCCAGAACGTCCATTGTTTGCGCTCAGTAAAAATCTGTTGAGTGAATGAATTCTTTCAGTCTGTGTAGTAATGGCTAATATTTGCTGAGCACCTACTATGTGTTAGAGTTTTCTAAGCACTGTAAGTATGAATTAACTTGTTATCCCACTTTACAAATGACTTGTCTAAGGTCACACAGGAAGAAACAGAATTCAAAGCTGTCTGCAAGGTGGGTGTGTCCACTATTTTTCAATGATTTTGGTTTTATGGCCTATAAACATCTTACTTGAGTCTCATAATTCTTCTGGGGACATCTTTCATTAATTTTAGAGAAGAGAGAACTGAGGTTCAGAAAGGTTCATTGATTGGTTCAAGATCACACAGCAAAGAAAGGGACAGAGTTGAAACTAAAACCTGGGACTGCATACTTTGCCCCAAGTCTCTCATTCTTTCCAGAAACCAAGACATTCGTCTCCTTCAGAAGTTAATAAGAGAAATGGACAGACCCAGTGGTGCCAACAGAGGATGAACTAACTGTGGAGGGGGAATTAACATGAGCCTGTTTTTCCTCATTTACTATGAAATCTCACAAAGGATGGACAGCAAAGCAGAAGGCAGATGCTCAAAGGGAATCCCAGAGCACATGGAAGCGGGTTATAGGCACTCCAATTCATGCTGGATACGAAGCATTTTTTGCCATCATGGCTGCCTTCTTCAATTACCTTCTGCTCTATTTCCCAATTAAAGTATGGCTCATGGAGCCCAGAACAATGCTGTTTCCCCGTCTGTGTGCTGACTGATCAGCACACAGAAGGAGGAGGAAGATTTTCTTCTTTCTTGATACTAAGATTTTGCTGCCTTATAAAAGGATCTCTGTCTCTCCAGGTGACTCATCTCCAAAATTCTACCATTTGGGATTCATTTTTTTGTGTCTACATCTTGTTGCTCTTAACACGTAGATGCTACTGCACAGGGCACAGTGGTAGGGGATGTTGTTTTTGCTCTAAAAAGCTCTGGGGACTCTCTTTCTGATAATCTGGGATGGGGGAGGGTGGGCATGGGGAAACTATTAGAATGAGTGGAGAGAGGGAGATAAGGAAGAAAGAATGAGATAACTAATTAGTGCAAATGCTTAACCTCAGACCTTGCGTGATAAGGTCACTGGCATCACTGAGTCCGCCTGGTGTACTCCCCTTTCTTCCCACTGGTTCCCACAGAGGAACTCTTACCCATGAGCCTCTCTGGTAGTCACAGACCCCGGCCTTCCAGCACATCAGCGTGAGGCCAAGGAGGTGAGAATACTTGCTTGAAGTTGCACAGTGAGTGGGCAAGTTTGCAGATACCAGGCGAGTGCCGAGTCCCCGCCCCGCCCTGTTGATTCTGAAGACCTGTTCACAGGAAGGGGGCAGGAACGCCACTCTGAGAAGACAAAGCCACCCAAGGGAACTTCACTGGCTATCACCCCCTCTCCCCCCAAGCCATAGCACTCTGCTGACCGCATTTGCCTTCCTGGAACCCGTTTAGGGGAATACCTCCACAGCCCAGGGGGCACTGTCAGATTCCGGTGCCTGGCTTCCTACCTGGAAGCCTGGCCTGGCCAGCGGACAGCAGTCCTCCCGAGAAGCTGTGCTACTGCCGTTTGTCCAGCAGAGGGCGGTGGTTGTGCTGATCTCAGCTGGATCAGGGAATCTAGACTGAGGGAGGAAACTTAGCTGACACACTCCAGCCCTGACTTGAATGCCCCCATCAGCCTAGCCATCACCACTATGCTCAATTTACTAGAAAATTCCTTACATTGCAGTGAAAACCCACCTATTGAAATTCCCCGTAACTCCCTAATTATGCTTTCTGGGTCACACAGAAAAATACCACTTGGTGTTTTGCCATCTCTTAGAGTTGGTGATCCATTTCTAGTTGGCCACTCACAGTGTTGTGTGAGCTTGGGCAAGACACTTTCCTTTTCTGGGTCGTTTTTCTTCACCTATAAGCCAATGGGATGGCCCTTGACAGATTCTAAGGCGACTTCCAATCTCAACATTCCTCATGATGACCCTTTTACATTACTGTTGAGGGCAACTGAAAAGGGGACACTACACCCCCACTTGCTGAGGTATCCAGCATTCACAGGAATTCCCAGTCACTCCTCTACCACCCTTCCAAGCTACAGCCTTTGTTTAGCCCTTTCCTTAGGGTTTAATTGCTACAGGCTGCATCTCATATCACCTCCTCTGAGCTCATCTTAAACCCAGGCCACCTGACACAACCCGCTAAGTTCATCTCACCTAATGGCGGGGCAGGAACTGCTCACAGTCACTGAGCTCACAGCCTGACTCCACTTGTGGTCCCATGGTGCCTGCCACTTAGGAAACAGGAAGGACCATTTCACAGAAGGGAGTTCCCCGCCTCAAAACCTGGAGGTACCTCGATTTATCTCAATCTCTTCCCACCTCTCCCCCACGATTTAGGCCTCTCCTCATGCCAGGAACTTTTTGCATTCTGCCCCCTTCAAAGCTAGGCCCTTGATTCACTTGTGGTTTCTTTTTAGAGTCAGGTGGACTGAAGGGCCTTGCATATTTTTGTTTTAACTTCAAAAGTAAAAGAACACTCAAGGAAAAATTTCCCAAAATTACATACCACCAACGCCCCCTCTAAGTCATCCAGTTGTTCTACTACCCCCAGGGATAATCACTGCTATTTTTGGTGTAAGTCCTCCCCAGGCTCTGCTCAGTGAACAAGTGAATGGATTAGGGTGCTTTCGCCCCTCCCTATTCACTATCTCTGTGGACTCCCTCATTACGCTCTTCAGAGCTTCCAAAAATGTTGGAAATAGTCAGAATTTTGCAGGCTGACAGGCAGCCTCTTTCCCATCCCATCGTCCTTGGGGACACTGCAAAGTACCTTAACCCGGGGATGGGGCAGAAGGGAACATCCAAGATGGCCCATGGCAATGGCACCTCCTGGTGTTTACAAAGGGCAGAAACCCCTTTCTCGTTATGGCAGTGTTGGTCTGTAAAGCCAACAAAATGTGGTAAGCCACAGCAGATTGTGTCTGCTCCTTTGACTCTCTTCTTGGATTTCACTGAAGGTGGAGTGGGAGGTGGGTGCCACAAGAGGATACTTGGCCCACAGAGAGGCCCAGGGGGCCGGGAACAAAGGCCTCCTGTGCACAGCGCATGATCTAGTGTGGAAGAAAGCCTTCCTGGATAACTGCAGCCATGCGAGGGCCTGACCCAGATCCAATCCAGGGGGCACTATTCACACCAGTGATACTGGAAGCTCCTGAACTCAGCTCTACCCACAGACACACCAACTCCAGCAACATATGGAATGATTGCCTCAGAAAAAAACTACTAACTTGCCAAGCATCTTCTAGACTTTGGCAAATGAGAAAAACTCACATCAAAGCAAAGAGAAGCTGACATACAGTCTTGCCACAAATCCCAAAACTACTCAGTTCAGTCCTGGGGTCATTAATTATGCAACAGTTGAAAGTTAACATGGAGATACTTTCTTTGTAGTCTGAGGGAAACAAGACAGGCATTCCCATCGTAGATTGAGATGTGGGAAACTGAGGTACAGAGCAATTCGGTCGTGTGGGTGAGACTTACACCTAAAAATGGGTCCACAGTCAATGAATGAGTAGAGGACTGAGGCATGAACTTTTTTGAGTCTCCTCTATGGGCTCCCACCCCTGACATTTGAGTTTCTCTCTTTACTTTTTCTTTTTAAATACTGAGAAAAAAAGAAGTTCTGAGTTGGGAATAAGATGAAGTATAAAAGCAATCATGTCTCAGTAAGTACTATTGTATAACTGGTTGTAATGAGTTTTGTTTTATTTTCTTCTGTGTCACTAAGTATTCTTGGAGTCATCATTTTTAATGGCTGCATGGTACTTCACAGTATGAAAGTATTATCGTATTACCCAATCCCCAAATTTTAGTTCCATTGGTGACTTGTAAATTCTAACACTTTAATTTTATTTTTTAAACAATTTACAATACACTGAGTATTTGCATGCATTGGTGAGTTTTTACATTTTTATAAATGAGAATACTGGATTTATGGGTTTGCAATTAAAAATGCTTTTGCTATGAATTTTAAAATGTCCTTCAAAAAGGTTGTAATAATTTGTCTCCTTATCAGCAACTCACTAGAATGACCATTTCCCCATACCCCTGACAAACACAGGATATTATATTTTTAATTTGCTTATTTTTAGATAAAAAAATAAGTCTTCATTTGCAAGTCTCTGATGCCTAGTAAGGTTGATTATGTCTTCATTTGCTTATTGGACATTTGCATGTGTTGGCTTACGAATTACCTCATTATATGAGGTACTCAAGTTTTTTCTAATGGAATGCTTATCTTTTTCTTAATGATCTGTAAGAGTTCTTTGTCTATTATACATATTAACTCTATATTAAATCCTCATCACATTTATTATGCCTTTTCACTTTTGATCCATCCACAAAAACTGATGATTCTAAATATTTCCATTTTGCCTTCTTGGTCCCTATCTAGTTCTCGACCTAGTTGGTTACCTTGAAACAACTTTTTTTTTTTTATTAGCAGAAAGCTGTCAGAGATTTCTTAGATTGAGCCCCAGCACTGTCCCTGGAATGATTTCTCCAGTAAACTCATGTTTATTCCTAAATAAATATGAGGTATATAAAATCACAGCCAGGTCAATGATAGCCTTGTTCATTGCTCTCAAAGAAGGTGGGGCCACCCAGTGATACCGCCTAGATCAGGGGCAGTCATGGGGAGGAAGTCCTCTCCTTAGGTCTCCTGGTGCTGGCCCATTCCCGTGTTGACGCAAAGCACTACAATTTTTTACTGAGGACACATTCCCATCCACCAAGCCAGAAAATCCACTACAGTATTTGCACCCACTTCCAGAGTTTGCCCTAACTGAAGAGGCTATGTTATGATCCCCACTAAAAGCCTGCCCATTTGGAGGTAGATAAAGGTGCTGTGTAGATTTCAAACCCCCAGGTAGGTCCTGAGAGATGAAGCCACTAAGCTCAACCTTACTCCAACATGCCAAAGAAGCCACATTTCAAGTGTAACAAGTTGGTCTGTTTCTCAAGGTCAAGTTCTGTTTCGGGCTTTGTGCAGGTTGTGTTAGTGTGTGTGTGTGTGTGCATGCATGTAGGTTTGAACTTAAAAATCTTCCAGTGATTTCCACTGCACCCACATGAAAGTTCAAACTCCTTTGTGGGGCCCTCCCTCAAGGGGCAAGGAACCCAGGCTACCTACTGACTGAGGCCCACCATGAGCCAGGTTCTGTAACATCTCAGCCCACATCATCCCATTTCTTTTGATCCTGTCACTTTGCAGCAGTGTAGCTCTGGGCAAATTACCTAACTTTCTGTGCCATAGTTTCTCGTGCATAAAGTGAGGTAGCCCCTGCTGCATTGGGTTGCTGTGAGCACTCAGTAAATCAAGGCGCAGACCTTGACCCATACACTGTATGTGCTTGACAGATGTGAGTGATGATTGTTCTCATAACAATCCTGCCAGGTGGGATTTATGACTTCCAGTTTATAAATAAGAAAGGCTGAGGATCTAATAGCTCAGCTAGGAAGTAGCTGAGTCAGGATGCAAAGCCCAGAAATCCATGATTTCATGGCCACATATTCTAATTCTTTTTGCAGAGATGGAGTTAACTGGAATTCTCTCTCCATTTCCAACAACTCCCTCCCCTACAAACACAGAACCAACTCCTCCTGCATATCTGCAGCATGAGGAAACGCCCACATCACCCCAGTCTTCTTATCTCACAGATGGGCAAACCGAAGCTGAGAAAGGACACGTGGTTGAGCAGAGAAGCCCAATGCAAATCTGGTTTCCTGACTAATACCACCAAATACCGCTCCCAAGTAGGCCTCTTTTCCACATGGCGGAACAGCTGTGGGTGGCTGGGCTGGGATTTATTAGAAGCTCTGTATCGTCCAGAGGCCGTACCCATCAGAACTCTCCTGCAGGGTTGTAAATTCAAAGCTCTGTATTCTGGTACACTTGGGGCTCTGACCAAGACTTGTCACCACCCCAAGCTTCAAAGGGTTCCCCTTTCAGGAAGATCCTGGTCCAGTGTCTGCTGGCTGTTAAAGATAGAAGGATGAGTATGCAATGCCCAGGCCCAAGGAGCTTAGCAGCTAGTAGCTAGAATTGGCGTGAAAACAGATGGAGACCCCCATGTGGCAGAGCTGGGTGTGAAGAGGACCTGTGAATGGTGGCACACCAGAGGGAGAGGCATGGAGGCTCTCGGAGCTGCCCCTGACATAGTGCCCTGAATTTGTTGCAGAGGGGATGGGCAGGAGTCCAGGTGAATGGGGAGGCAGGAGGCATAGAGGTGGGAAAACCAAGACCAGGTTGGATAGGGCGTGGGGAGTGGTGGTAAACTTAATTGGGAAGAAGGGAAGCAATTTGGAGATTTCAGAATAGGGGAGGACCCTAGGAGGCTGAGGGGAGACTTGACTGGGGTGAGGCTGGGACAAGGGATGCCCATTTGCCAAAGACCTTCCTCTGCAGGTACAGGCTGGCACTTCCATGACAAATGTGACTCCTCTCCTCCAGCCAAGGAAGAGGAAGAGTCAAAATTTACCCAAGGTCATGCAGCTGGTATCTGGCAGTGCCAAGACTTGAACCCAAGTATTCCTGACTGTAAAACTGCACTTTTGTTTTTAAACTCAGGAATAGTATAAATAAGAAATGACAATGCAGAGGCCCCCTGTTCACCATGAGGTTGGTTCCTTCCTTACCACTCTCCCCTTCCTCAGCCCCATACACCCCACCTTGCTGCCACCCCACTGTCCAGGAAGAGCCCATTCAGGAGAAGAGGGAAGCACCTTTTAGATCACTTCCCTTTCTTTGTCTGGGGCTCTCTCAGGAGGGGTCAGCTGGGAAGGAGCAGGAGACAGAGAAAGAAGGAAGAAAGGAAATTCCCACCAGCTGTCAGGAAAAAGATTCTTTTGGAAACGCAGTCACTCCCTCCTTGGGTCCTGTGGGAGTTCAGAGCACCAGGAAGTAGGGGAGGCTGTCATCTTCTGCCTCCTTTCACCTGAGCATCACCCAACCACCACATGTCCTAAAATCTGGGCTTCCTCTGACACTTGGGCAGCACACTAAGCTGCCTGTGGCCTCACTCTTTAGCATTTGTACATCTGAGAGTCATCTGATGATTCAGCCTGCCCCAGGTCCTGAACCAGCTACACAGACTACCTTCAAGGGATCGCTGTCTCAACTCCCTTCCTCAACCTTAAACACGTGGGCTATCTAGCACTGCAAATATAAGCTTTTAAGGGTAGAATCTAGGTGGTATTCACCCAAAAACTATTTAAACTTTGAAGTATATTTTTAAAAATTCATAATAAAATGTTGGAAGGGGTATTTTTCTCATCCTAAAGTATTCAATGGAAAATATCCTCCTTATGGCATCAAAGTTAAGAGTCAGACACCATTAGTGTTTAACACTTCTGGAGCCAATGCAACAGCAAAAAAAGTTATAAGATAGTCCTTAGAAAATGAAAGTGAAACCACTAAAAAAAAAAAAAGGACTATAAGTAACTAGTGAATTTAGTAACATAGAAGGACAAAAAATCAACATCAGAAACTAATGGTTTTCAAATACACAATCACCAATTAGCACACATGATGGAAACAGGACCTGTATACAATAGCAATAAAAAATGATAAATACATGTAACAAGACATATATAAGATCTATGTGTAGAAAACATTTCATATATGACAAACTCAAAGCCAGTATTATTCTCAACAATGAAAGTTGAAAGGCTTTACTTTACAATCAGGAGCAAGACAAGGATGTCGACTCTTACCACCACTTTTCAATATAATACTGTAGGTCCTAGTCAGAGCAATGAGACAAGAGAGACACATACAAGGGATCTAAAAAGGGTAAGAAGTAAAATTATCACGATTTGCAAACTATAGGATAATTTACATAAAGAACCTTTAAAACGCCACAGAAATATTAATTAAATAATAAACCAGTTTAGTAAAGTAGCAGGATACTAAATCAACACACAAAAATCAGTAGCATCCCTATATGCTAGCAACCAATCTGAAGAAGAAATTATGAAAACCATCCCATTTACAGTAGAAACAAAAAGAAATCAAATACCTGGGAATAAACCTAATGAAGGAGGTGAGTGACCTATACAAAGAAGATTATTAAATATTGTTAAAAGAAATAGAAGATGACACAAAGAAATGGAAAGACATCCCATGTTCATGGATTGGAATAATATCATTAAAATTGCCATCCTATTGCAAGCAATTTACAACTTCAACACAATCCTGATAAAAACCTCAATGACGTTCTTCAAAGAAATAGTACAAATATTGATAAAATTCACTTGGAACCACAAAACAAACAAACCAAAAAACAAAAAAAAACAAAAAAAAAACCTCCAATAGCCTCTCCTGACTGAAAAAAAAAAAAAAAACAATATGGTACTGGAACAAAAACAGACACACAGATCAATGAATCAATTGAATAGAAAACCCAGAAATAAAGCCACACATATATGGACAACTAATCTTTGACAAAGGAGTGAAGAATATGCAATGGAACAAGCACACTTTGTTCTATAAAAGGTGCTGGGAAAACTGGACCACCAGATGAAAAAGAATGCAACTAGAATACTGCCTCACAGTATGCACAACAAACAACTCAAAATGGATAAAAGAACATAAGTCCTGAAACCATAAAGTATATAGAAGAAAATGTAGGAAAAACACTATATGACATACATCTCAGTAACATCTTTAAAGACTCATCTGCCAAAGCAAAGAAAGTAAAGGAAAAGATAAACAGCTGGGATTACATCAAACTAAGAGACTTCTGTAGAGCAAGAGACACTAACCAAAACAAAGAGACACCCTACTGATTGGGAGAAAATTTTTACACTCCATGCAACTGATCACAAAAATCTACAAAGAGCTCATGGAACTCAATAAAAACAAAATAAACAATCCAGTCAAAAATGGGCGGGGGGGGGCACTCCCTGGTGGTACAACGGATTAAAGCACAGCACTATGAAGCTATTCTCAGCCACTACAGCACAAGTTCAGTCCTAGTCAGAACTGATCCAAATGGCACAGCAGACCTCTCCAGCTTGCCCACTGCTCCCCTCAGGAGGTATTTCAGTAGCTCCAGCTGTTATGCTCCCCACTATCTCTGGTGAATCCTCTCAACCCCCGACTTTTGGCCCTCCAGTTCTTGTATGTGTGCTGACAAGATCACTATTCTCATCAGTCATGTGGACCTAGAGGACACAAACAATAAACAAGGAAACAAATCAATCATTGAGATTACTTCAGACAGTGATGTGTGTCTCAGAGGGAACTCAGCACATACTTGAGACCTGAGTATGTTAGAAGGGATGATCAAGAAAGAACTCTGCAAACTTAAGTGGGAAGGACCCACTGGTGTAAAGACCACAGGGAGAATATCTTAGCAAGAGGAAACAACACATGCTAAGACCCAAGGCAAATATGGTGTTGGAAATCAGCATAGTGTTTGCATTTTGCGTTGGCATGAGGAAATTTTAGGGTAATGGAAATGTTCTCTATATATAGTAGTAGCTACATGAAAACATATACGTGAAAATTCAGTCAACTGTACACCCATCATCTCTGCATTTTACCAGATATAAATATGCCTTAGTTTAAAATTTCAAATCAGGGGGACAAAGATATGTGCTTTTGAAATTTTGATAGATATTGACAAATTGCTGTAGCATTTTCTTTTTTTTTGGCCAGGTTGATGGGTGGAAAACTTTCTCAGAGTAATTTCAATTAGTATTTTATTAAAATGAAGTTGAAATACCTTTACTTGTTTAAAACTCTTGTAGTTCATTTTTGTATAAATTGTGTATCCATATCCTCTACCCATTTCTCTACAGGGTCATAATTCTTTTTTGTTGATTTAATAAGTTCTTTATACATTGGGGAAATTATTTGGATGTTAGTTGCAAGTATACTTTTCAAATGGTGCTTTTTACAGTACAGATTTTTTTTTTAAGTTTAAAAATGTCTAATTTTCCAGTCCTTTTTCTTTTGTTTATTTCAATGACTTCTGGATCTTGAGTCATGGTTAGAGAGCCTTTGCCTTCTCTGAGGTTATAATTTTCCAACCAGGCCTTCCAATACTTTATATATATATATGTATGTACACATATATGTATGTATGTATGTATATTTTTCAATCCTTGATACATGAGATGTTTATCTTGGTGTAATGCATTAGGTACAGATTCAGCTTATTTTTTTTTCCCCAGCTGGCTATCCACTAATCTCAATACTATTTAGTAAGTAATTCATTTTTCCTACACTGATTTGAGGTGCAGTCTTTGCTATACTCTACATTTCTCTGTGTATTTGGGTTTATTTATTAATTATCCCTTATTTCTACTGATCTATCACTTTATTCACACAAGCACAATGCTATGCTACTAAGACTTTATGTTGTGAAGTCTTCACCCTTCACTGTCTTTTCTCCACATTAACTGGTTCTTGTTTATTTTATTATTTAATTTTAGAATCTGTTTCTGTAGGTACAAAAACCCCTCTGTAATGGGAAGGGGGCAGAGTTTATGTTAAATTCACTGAATAAAGTAGAGTGGACAACCTTACGATGCTGAGTTTATGAACACACTTGACTTGTTCCAGCCCTTTGAATCCTTTTGTGATGTTGAACTGTTTTCTTATTTTTAAATCATTTACATTTATTTATTTATTTACATTTTACATCATTGTTCATTTTTGTACAATATTTGTCCTCTCCCCTCAAGTGTAATCCCAAGAAAATTCCCACCACCAATTCATTCACTCGAGCACCATTACCATAGTCCCTTGCGCTCTTCCCTCCCGTTTTGATCTCTCTCCTGCAGTGTCTCTGATTTATAGTTGCCTGTTAAATTTTTTAAAAATTATTGTTATATTTCTCTTCCTGATCCCTTATTTAGTCCCTTACTTACCTCCTATAAGAGAAACCTTTGGTATTTTTCTTCTTTACTTCTGACTTATTTTACTGAGCACAATCCCTTCTAGCTCCATCCATGTTGCTGTGAATAGCATTAGCTTATCTTCTTTGATTACTGAGTACTATTCCATTATGTATATATACTACATCTTCTTGGTGCAGTCATCTAGTTTGGGGCATTTAGGTTGTTTCTATATCTTACCTATTGTAAATAGTGCTGCAGTAAACATAAGGGTGCAGGTTTCCTTTTCAATTAATGTTTTGTATTCTTAGGGTAGGTAGGAGTAGAATTGCTGGGTCATAGGGGAGTTACATTTTCAGTAGTTTGAGGGACTTCCACACAGTCTTCCATAGTGGTTGGACCAGTTAGCTTTCCAACCAGCAGTGTAAGGGGTTCCTTTTTCTCCACATCCTCACCAACATTTGTTGTTCTCTGTTTTTTACAATATGTGTAATTCTCACTGGTGTAAGGTGTTGTCTCACTGTGGTTTTGATTTGCATTCCCCTGATTATAAGGGATGTTGAACATTTTTTAGTACACCTGGTTGGCCATTTGCATTTACTCTTTGGAGAAGTGTCTTTGTGACTCATATATTATAAATATCACCCCCACATCTGTGGCTTGCCTTTCACTTTTTTTTTTAAGATTTATTTATTTATACATACAGCACTGGGGTACAGGCCAGAGGTGCAGGGGTGGTGAGAGGATTCACCAGAGACAGAGTGGGAAGCAAAATAAGCAGATCAACAAAATACACTTCTGAGGAGAGCAGCGGGCAGGTCAGGAGAGGTCTGCTGTGCCATGTGGGTCACCTCTGGGGCAGGCAGGGATGGAACTCATGCTGAAATGGCCTTAGCTTCTCAGTGCTGTGCTTTAACCTGCTGCGCCACCAGGGAAGGCCCACCTTTCACTTTCTTAATGGTATATTTTGATGAGACAAAGATTTTTAATTTTGATTAAGTCCAATATACCAAATATTTTTATATTATTGCCTTCTATCTCCTGTGTCTAGTATGGGTGTGTATCCTCAAAAAAGAACATACCTTTTCAACCATCGCTTTATTCCACACATACATGCAACAATATGTGTAAACAGTATAGCTACTATGCCTGTGACAGTTCTCCACACAACTCGTTGTGAAGCAGTGTGGCTACCCCTCTGTAAACAAGCTGAGCTCAACAAAAGCAGCCACATCCACACAGACAACAATGCGTGTGCAGAAAACCGGATGCACAGATAAACGTTTTGGAAAGATACCCGAGAAACTACTAACATTGGTTGCATCTTTGGAGGGAAACTAATAACCTAGGTGTGAGTAACTGGTAACTAGGTATGAGAGGCAAACTTTTATTTATGTCCTTTGACTGCTTTTGAATTTTAAACCATGTGAAGGTTTTGTCTATCTGAAAATAAATATATTTTTAAGATTTTATTTATTTATTTTTAATATAATACTTTATTTTTACATCATTTTGTGCCTTTTTCCATCTCAGTTGTAATCCCCGTGGTCTTCCCATCACCAAATCACCCATGTGCCATCACTCTAGTCCAGTGCAAAAATAAATTATGTTTTAATAAATACTCCAGCAGGTAAATGGTCCAGAGGTACAAGTTGGTGAGTAAGGGCAGTCCAGGGCAAGGTACAGCTGGTGCAAAGAGTTGGCAGAGGGAAAGTACTGCAGAGCTTGGGGACAGTGAGACCTGTGCCCAGGGTCTCTGAGGACCTTGTGGTCCCATTTCAACTAGCACTTTCCTGCTGTCCCAGGTGTAACTCCCTCTGAATGGGCCTTAGCTCTGGGATCAAAGGCTCCCACGTCAGCACTGCCTTGGGGCACTTTTTCTACCCTGTGTTATTTACACCTCCTAGTTCCCATCCCTGGGTAGCAGGAGTAAAGTGAAGCTCAGAGAGGTGAAAGACCTTGCCTAAGGTCACTCAGTCATGAAATAGCCTACCAAGACCCAGGGCCATGCATCCTCCTGTGTCCAGAAATTTCCAAAGACCTCAGTGAGATAAGGGAGGGTGGGAAGAGTTAAACACCCAAGAGTGTGAAGCCAGGTTTCATCCTGGCCCTTTCTTTGGGCAGCCCCCTCCTCCCACCTAGGCTGCTGTGTGGTCTCAGGCCCCCTCCGAACCTCCACCCTACCCCCCTGCTGGCCAGGCTATGGCAGGAAGGAGGCACAGATGGCAGGCGAGGATGAGGCCCCCAGCCAGGCTCACCCAGCTGTCGCTTTGGAGAGCACCGTGGTGCATCTCCTCCTCCTGCCTTGAACAGTTGGGAGCTGGCCAGCCTGGCCCCAGCTGTTCCCGCTCCTGGTCCAGGACTCCTGCAGACCCACACTGCAGAGGCCTTTGTCTCCAGGGAAGTAGGACCCCCAGAATACCAGAGCCAGACAAGACCTCAGAGGACCATGGGGGCAACATCTCATTTCACAGATGGGCCAACTGAGGCCCAAAAGCAAAGAGATTTGTCCAGGTCACAAAGATGCAGGCAGAAAAGTCAGGCTTTCTAACTGCCAGCACAGCTTGAGTTTCAGGGGTGAGGGTGGCTCAGGCAGGTCGTTTTGTCCCTCCCCACCAAGTCTCCACCACAGCAGTTCTGCTTGTCCTGATTCTATACAATTATATTCTCTGATGTCATTGAATCTGGCTGCACAGAACTCTTTAGCAGGGCTGCAAGCTCGGGGAGGGGTGTAATTGCATCTATATTTTCACTAATCTTTAACTGAAATTTAATATTGTCTTTGTGTGTAAATGCAGGCAACAGACCCCAGTAGGATTAGCTGCACCTTCAGCGTATTCATCAATAAACACATCACAGGTATTTTCAGATCACATTACCCTGTTACCACTATCTCCAAATACTGTTTATATTTTATTAGGCCCTCCACTTGATCATGTTACTCGATGCATTAATACACAAGCACATGGGTGACGATATCGCAATTCTGGTAGACATTTTGATAGCTATATTTCAATATAATTGGTTTCTTTGTAATCCTATTTTTTATGCATTTGAGAAGTGACTCATGAAGGGTCCATGAGCTTTTCTAGCAGCCACAGACTCTATGCCCACCCCTCCTCCCAGAAGTTAGAACCTGTTTTATTTGAACAAAATACCCCAGAGTTAAGAGCTAAAATTTGAGATGTTTTTTATGCTACCTGTAACCTCATAGTACTGACAAGTTTGAGGCCAAACTCATTGGAGATGGAATAGTAAGCCCTGGGAGGGGGGTACCCTAGGTGGGGGCTCACCTGCATGCCCCATGCCAGACACCCTGCCAGGCTTTCTATGAGACCTCACTGAAACCTCAAGTGGGCTTGGGCTGGGATTAGCATTTCTCCCGTTTTGTAGCTGAAAATACTGAAGCACAGAGCACTTCGGTAATATGCCCAACGCATGAGGCTAGTAACTGTTGGAGCTGAGACTTGATACAGGCTGACTGATGTCAGAGCCTGCAGGCCTCATCACCAGGCCTACCCCAAGGGGTGGGGCATCTGGTGGGTCTGTAGGGGTGGGTGGAAGCCTCTGTGGAAAGCCCCTAAGGTGCTGCTGCTGCCTGGGGGCTTTTCTGGGCAGGGTTGGAGTCAGGGGAATGAGATTCTGAAGGGTCTTCTGCCCAGATTGTCTGAAACACAGGGCATGAACAGCTTGCGACCTCACCCATGTTCCTTGCCAGTGTTCCTATCTGCAAAATATAGAGTTCTAAGCCCAGCTACCCCAGCCTTCCTATTCTGTGTTCACCAGAAGACCCACTTGGAGACTTAGGTCTAGGTTGCTTAGCAACTAATATCAAGGTCTCCACTGAGTGAAATGGAAAGAGGTGGGGGGAGGCTAGCAACACCACCTGCTGATGCCACAGAGCCATCACAAGATACTGTGAGTGGTGATACTCCACCCCTTTCCACCCTGTCCACTAGGGAGAGCTGGCCCTTTAAGAGCCTAGGCATGGGGGTAGCGGGCTGGGACAAGAGGAAAGCCATCCAGAAATGGAAACTGCCCTGAGGACTAAACCAACCCTGGAGTTTCTCAGGCAAAGCAAACACTTGTTCATTGTCCTGGAAGCTGCCATGAGAAGGGCCAGCTAGTAGGGGTCTTGGCCAAGAACTCAGGGCCCCACTGACTCCTGGGGAAAGGCTCTGTTTCTTGCCAGGCCACCTTAGTTCCACTCCCACACCCATACCCTCTATCACTTTTGCTCCCTGAAGTGTGGGGGACATGTTTGCGGGGAGTTTCAGTAGCAGCAGCTCCATTCTGAGCATTCGATACGCTCATTTCTCTCGAGGGCTGTCTGTGGCTGAAATATTGCTCTCAGGTCTCAAGAGTTTGGTCTCCTTAAATCTCACCTTAACCTTCCTAAATGCAAATTGCCTTAACAAATGAAAGCTATGGTCTTCACCACCACCTTCAAGTTCTAATTTTGAACTTCAAGAAGTGGCCAAGGGGCCTCTCTAGTGGCCTACGAGTTAAGTCTCAGCACTATCACCACTAAGGCCTGAGTTCGATCCCAGCCCCAGAGGTGACACACAATGCACAGCAGACCTCTCCTGTTCTGCCTGCTGCTCTCCTCAGCAGTGTATTTCAGTAGATCTGCCTGTCCTGCTCCCCACTGTCTCTGGTGAATCTTCTCACCCCCTGTACCTCTGGCATACACCCCAATTCTTCCACATATACACACAAAAAAAAGTGAAGTGGCTGAGTGCAAGGATTCCTAGGAAATGGCACAGACGGTGTTCAGGCACATTGTAAAACCTTGAAGAAGATGTTTCTCTTTTAGGGACAGGATTTGCCATGGGTACAATGAAGTGCTTGGGATACATGGTTGTAGGAGTCTCCTCCAACTCCAGCACTCTTAATGTAAGACTGGATTTGGGGTACAGGGGTGCTGGGATGGGGGAAGACTAGGAGGACCATGTGGACTTTTGCTAGCTCAGAGTATAGAACCCCAAACTTACACCCACCCAACAGACTTGTACTTCAGATCTGAGCCAGCCAGATTCCAAAGAGCACCCCACCCCATCATCATCTCCCAGCAAACTCTTCCCCCCACTAACTGGGGGCTTATTCTAGTAGTGTAGTAACAGAAGCAGGATAACTGGTTTCTGGAGCACTCGCAGTATACCAGAAAGGGTGACTCCAGGCATCCTTCGGAGGTGCATGATCACATGCCAAAGCAGCATCCCACCCCCAACTCCCCGAACTTTAGGCACTTGGGTCCAGTACAGTCACATCACAGTCACGCCCCGTGCAACTTTCAATCTCAACCTCCAATCTTGCTGGGCACAAATGCCTGGACTATGGGTGCCTTCCCCTCCAGGCAGGGATTCACTGCTAGAAGAGCCTCACAAGACAATGGAGACATAATAAAAAGGCTGAAGACAAGCCCACCCTCCCTTGCTGGCTGTGCTTCCAGAGTCCACTGGCTGTTTCTGGGCCTGGGAAGAAGGGTAGGGGTGGGGGCAGTGAGCCTCTTGGCATGGCACAGATGAAACTTAGTGAGCACATACGATGTGCCAGACTCTCTGCAAACATTCCCTACAGACCTTTAATCCCCAGGGCCCCTCAGAAATGAGAACCATTATATTTCACAAACTTGGAAAGCAAGGCACAGAATGGGTACAAGTCCAGGGTTTCACAGCAAAGGGCTGGAGCCATGAGTTCTAAAGGTGTGGGAGGTGCCTAGATTTAGACGGAAATGGAGAGTAGATGGAGCTAACAGAGCAAACTGCTTTGGAGTTTGGGCCAGTACCTCTGGGCAGGCTGAGGCCCAGGGCTGGGCTCTAGTCCAGCAGCCCTGTTACTTCCAGCCTTACAGACTTGGCAGAGATGAGAATGAAGCTAGGGGACAGCTCAGCAGAGGCCCAGGCATGAGGGAGAGGAATGGACCTGACCTCTCAGGATACCCAGTAATAGGGCTGCAGCCCTGACCCCAGTGGCCAGTCTAGAGAGCACCCTACCCCAGAACTGCAGTGTGAAATCAGGGAGCAGTACATGCATTTTGCTGAAGAGCCTGCCTTCACTTTTCTCAAAAATAAGCATTCTTCCAAAAAAGGGAAAAAGACAAAGCAAGGCTGTCAATCTCAGGCCTCAGACAAATGGAATAAAGTTGCCACTTCTCTCTTTTTCAGAGCACATGCTCCAGCACCCCCCCCCCCAAAGTCACTGTAGATTCAGGCTGTCACCCGCTTTGAGATGCAAATTGCAGCAAGCGGAAGGCAGCTTGAAGAACAAAGAACGATTGAGGAGAGATCTGAAAAATGGATTTGGAAAAGGCTCTCTGAATTCCCCTGGAGAGGGGGAGACCTCTCTGCAGAGGGAAGCAGGGATGGAGATTTGGGGCTTTTCTAGGGGAGAGAGGATTGAGGAGCTCAGGGCTGATTGTGGGGGAGTAACAGGGAGGGAGCGTTCCAGAGATCTGGAATGGAAGCAGAATTTGGTGAGCAAAAAAGTTGGATTTTTTCCAGCACTGAACTGGATACTCCCTTCTCCCTCCTTTTAATTTTAGGCCTCAAACAAACTGAGACCTTAGAGTTTGGCTCATCAACTTCAGGGGGCCATTCTAGAGTAAGAACAGCTGAATCAGGTACTATAGTCCCAAGGGTTGAAAGAGAAGACAGCCCCCCTTTCAGTGTGGAAGCCCCCGAGGGGTGCGCTGTTCTCCCTGGGGCCTGCAGGGAAGGGAATCCCAGCACTAATGAGGGGAAGACCCAGACTAGGTAAATGAGGCACAGTGGGCCTCTGGGAACTGGCCACAGATCAACCCAATGCACCTTCTATGTGCAGGTCCTGTAAAAATAAGACACGTGGCCCTCCCTGGTGGCGCAGCGGGTTAAAGCACAGCACTGAGAAGCTAAAGCCACTTCCGCATGAGTTCGATTCCCGCCTG